>NC_134402.1:209543428-209630928 GCF_038048845.1 Mixophyes fleayi | reverse complement strand
ATCAACCTACCGTATTACCTGTCTGGCCTGGACCCACCCAACGTCTGGAGCTATAGAAACAATCTACGTCATCTCTATTGTTAACAATGAAACACTGACTGTATATATATTAGCTGCATCTCACTGGGGCCTCAGTCAACTCTGACACAGTATTCTAAACAGAATATTGTCCATCGGGTCCCGTGGGTGCGCAGCGTGCGCAAGCGATTGCATTTGGTATGTATTATCTTTTGGTATTGGCTGTGCTGTACTGTACTTTATCATAATATAATAATGTATTGAATTGTTGACTATTTACATCTGCTAAAATAAACCACCATGTGCTTTGGACACACATACAATTGATTGGGCAATGCTTATTTTAAAACGATAGAATTACTTTAACAATATATATATACACACACACATATATTATATATATATATATATATATATATATATATATATATATATATATAAAATGTGTGTGTGTATGTGTATATATATATATATATATATATATATATATATATATATATATATATATATGTGTGTGTCTAGCTTTTGTTAGACTATCTGCCAAAATATTATCCGGATAACCACGTTCTCTAAATTTCTCTATTAACACAGCAGCTTGTATTTCAAATGTATTAATATCCTCACAATTCCGTCTAATTCTCAATAGTTGTGAGGCAGGTATATTGTCTTTCCACCGTCTCTGGTGGCAGCTCTTGTAATCAATATAACTGTTACTGTCTACTTTTTTAATATAAGTATATGTATCAATCTTACATTTCTCTATAAATAATTGTGTATCCAACACCAAATCCAAAAATTCTATTTTATCCTTATTAATCACAGATGTAAATTGTAATTTATATTCATTGACATTAATCTCTTGAACGAACGATTGAAATTCTAATTCTGATCCTTTCCAAATTATTAGAATATCGTCTATATAGCGCTTAAATAAGACAATATTATCCATAAACCTACTATTCATATAGATCACTTGATTTTCCCAGTGACCCATATAGACAATGTGATAGGAGTAAACTTCTTGTATACAAAAATAAACAAGAGGTTAAACCCATGAAATTAGACTGTGCATTTGTGACTACATACAATATAGCTAACCAACAAATTAAAAGAACTATAGAGAAACATTGGGCTATATTGAAATTGGATTCATCTTTGACCAGTTTGTTACCAGCGAAACCCCGTATAATTTTTAAGAAGCCTAAGATATTAAGATCGATGTTAGCCCCTCATATCTTAAGGAATCTTTACCTGAGAATAATGGTTGGTTAGCCCCGCTAAAAGGCTTCTTTTCATGTGGACATTGTAAAGCCTGCAAATATGTACATAAAGAACATAAATCTTTTTCTGATGTGTCTAATACTAAAGAGAGAACTATAAAGTCATTTATGAATTGTAACACCACCCATGTAGTATATTTGCTAGAATGCGGTTGTGGGAAAAAATATGTGGGGAAGACAAAGCGACCAGTTAAAATACGGGTGTTTGAACATCTTCGAAATATTCTGCACAAGATAGAAAATCATAGTGTCCCAAGACATTTTTCTTCTTGCCATAATGCTAATCCTGAATCCCTACGCTTTAAAGCGATTGAATATGTAGAGCTAGATAAAAGAGGAGGAGATCGATTGTTAAAACTGGCTCAAAGGGAAACTTTCTGGATCTATACTTTAAACACATTTGTCCCTTGGGGTTTAAATGAGGGATGCGAGATTACTCCTTTTTTATAGAGTAATTGTAAATAATTTTTATAAATTGTTTCTATAAGCTTTTTATAAATTGCTTATATATAAAGACTTTTTTATACTTTGTATAAAGACTGATGTATGTATGTACCTGCATTTAAATTGAATTGTTAATGGATAACAGGTTGTTAATATGTGCTTCTATGTTTTGCAAATGAGTGGAAGTTGTTCCACCTGTGAATGAATTAGTAATAACCTTTAAATAGGTCAACCTTTGTATAGAGATTCATACCTCCTGACGAAGTCCTTGTGATGAAACGCGTAGAGGTGACGGTGGATACATTTAAGAGCTATACTGAGCTGATGCCTGCCGTTATATATATATATACACACACACACATATATATATATAAATATATATATATATATATATATATATATACACACACACACATATATATATATATATATATATATATACACACACACATATATATATATATATATATATATATATATATATATATATATATAGATATACACACACACTATATGTTTTTTTAATCTATATCTGTTGTATTTTTTTAAACTTATATGAATCCAAAAGATAAAGATTTGACCAACTAAGCACTACAGGCATGAACACTAAGGGCTAGATTTACTAAGCAGCGGGTTTGAAAAAGTGGGGATGTTGCCTATAGCAACCAATCAGATTCTAGCTGTCATTTTGTAGAAAGCATTAAATAAATGAAAGCTTGAATCTGATTGGTTGCCATAGGCAACATCCCCACTTTTTCAAACCCGCAGCTTAGTAAATCTAGCCCCAAGTTACAATAATACATTAAACTTTATTAATATACAGTAAAAACGTTTATGAGTATACAACCAAGATAAAAAAGAGGGCAAAATATTAAAATAAAGTGTTGAATGAAGGAAGAATTAAAATAAAACACCCCGGTAGTAGGGCTGACCTAAATATATAATGTCAGGCAGACCTGAATAAACTAGTGAAAGTACCCTATTATTAAATTGTACATGCAGGTATTATAAGCCCAGATCAAAAATTGCCTAAATAGGCAAAAAGCTGGCCACAATTTACCCCTTAAATGTGATTAGCGTCTTCATAGGATTCAAGGAATCTCCTTTGAATATCCTTGACTGTTATATACAAAGTAACAATGTTACACTTGTTAAATAGCATATGATTTTGTAGCACAAAAACGGACTCTAGGTGGCAGCATTAACTAGTATGTTTAAAGTATAGGAAACTTAAGAAATATTGCATAAAGAGGGATAGATGCCCAAATATATTAAACACTGCTATTAGGTGGTATTGTATGGTATATATCACATAGGCAGTGTATAATTGGCACCCACTCTCACATTGCTAACTGCTAGTTCAAAGGGTCACTGTTATTCAGAGATTTTGATTAATCGGTGCCTAAATAGATAAGCGTTGCCCGCTTATAATATAATAGGTTATATATATACTGAGATGGAGCTCCTCTCTATACTATTCTCCATCCATGCAGCGTTAATTACAGAAAGCATCCCTCCGCAAACAACAAGCTGTCTGGATAGAGAAATAGAGATAATAGCGCATTACTGTATATTTTAAATAAAGTAGTAGTAGTATTGCACTGTAATCGGAAAGTTTCTGCTTGGGACAAACCAAGCTTAGCGGTCAAACGCCGCTGTCAGCTTCCCTACTTCCGGGTGTAACGTCACTTAGCGTGACGTCAACCCGACGTACGTTTCGCCAAACGGCCTAGTCATGGGAATTACTGGGCTATGTACTTTTAGTAAAAAGTAGCTCTCTAACTTCAAAAGTACATCAATGTAGTATTAATACTTAGATTTAAAGGTGTTCTGGGATAAATTAAATACATTCCCAACAACCATCTCCTTTTGCCTCTATGGCATTGCATATTTTGTCCTAATGTGCTATCATATTTACATGTCACCATGTTTCCATTGGCTAGTACCTTAAAGTCAGATGTCTGTCAAGCAAACTGACCAGTGACAGAATTGCTTTGTGAGGTTTAACATCTTTATGGCTTCAAATACTTCAGATGAAAAATGCAGGACATTGTCAAAAATCAGCTATATTAGGAGAGTGAGAATTGTGTTTTAGCATCAATTACACACTAAATCTGCTGTCATTGTGTATTTTTATTGGATGTCTTTCAGTTTTAAAGATAGACAGACAGAGAGATAGACAAATAGATAGACAGACAGACTTCAGCATGTTTCTTGTTATACGTTTATGGATCTCTCAGATGAATTATGTGGTATGGGAATACTATGCCAATGTAAAATCTAAGCAAATAATGTATATAGGGGTTGATATGCTTTAGTGCATATGTCACTTAATTAGTTCAAAGCTTAAAATTACTTCCTTATCCACCTTGATCATATTTTATGATATGATCTTTTGAATCTTATATAAAAAAGGTTAGGTGTGAGAAGCACACTATGGGCCTGAGTCATTAAGGCAAAAAAGGAGTAAATGTTCTCTGGGATAAACCATGTTACAATGCAAGGGGTGCAAATTAGTTTATTATTTTGCACATAAGATAAATACTGGCTGTTTTTTCATCTAGCACACAAATATTTGCTAGTTTTATTATTACATTGAAATTTAAAGTTGATCTAGGACATGTCCTACCCCAACTATAAATCTGTCCACACATTTTAAATTTACCTCCCCCTCCAATGCAACATGGTTTTGCCCAGGTGCAAATGTTACTCCTTTTTTATGCTTTTCTCTCCTTAATGACTCAGGCCCTATGTGTTTACTTTTAAGAGAAGTAGTCATATTAAAAAAATATAACATTGTTAATGTTGAAATATTTATTATCCTCTAATGTTCTATTCTGTATTATGGTGTATCATTGTATTTTTATTAATTGTGTGTTGTTTTTAGGTTTTAATTTTATACATTTTTTATATTATTTTATCATTTTTTATTATGCATTTTATTTGTATTGTCATTTATATTTATATTATTGTTTGTTTTTTATTTTTTATTTCCTTAGTAATTTTATTTATAGTTTAAATATTTATCTGTTTCCATCAATTACTGTTTATATATCTAACTAATTAATTTATTAAATATTGGATAAATATTACTATCAAGGGAAGTATATACATGAAGTGTAAATTTGCAAATGTCAAGAATAATCTGTGATGTTTATAATTTAAATGAAAGTGATTTAATTGATATTCAATGTGGTGAATTGGTGATTGGGTCAGAGTGTTACAAGTGAAAACGTAAGAACAATTATAAGTAAAGATAAAGACAATAATAAAAGGACTTTAGTTGGCGTAGGTCGCCTAATTTAGGAGACAAGTTGGTGAGAAGCCATTTTTCAATGAACAGTACGACCATATCAGTCAAAGAATCTTATAAATGTGGTCATTGCAGGGCATGTTTACATATGGTAAAGACTACAGATTTTCTTGACAGATACGGTCATAAACATCAGATTGATCATTTCATTAATTGTACCACTAAATGTGTAGTATATGCCTTCACATGCCCATGCAGAATGATTTATGTAAGCATGACCAGAAGAATGCTGAAGAACAGAGTACTGAAACATATAGGTACAATCAGAAATGCTAAACTATTTATCCAATATGTAATAAATTTATTAGTTTGATATATAAACAGTAATTGATGGAAACAGATAAATATTTAAACAATAAATAAAATTATTAAGGGAATAAAAAATAAAACAATAATAAATAATAATATAAATATAAATGACAATAAAAATAAAATACATAATAAAATCATAATAAATTTAAAATTCGATAAAATAATATAAACAATGTATACAATTAAAAACTAAAAACAACACACAATTAATAAAAATACAATGATACAACATAATACAGAATAGAACATTAGAGAATAAATATTTCAACATTAACAATAAGCTATATATTTTTAATATGACTACTTCTCTAAAAAGTAAACACAGAGGGGTATATTTACTAAGCGGCGGGTTTGAAAAAGTGGAGATGTTGCCTATAGCAACCAATCAGATTCTAGCTATCATTTATTTAGTGCATTCTACAGAATGAAAGCTAGAATCTAATTGGTTGCTATAGGCAACATCTCCACTTCTTTAAACTCGCAGTTTAGTAAATCTAGCCCATAGTGTGCTTCTCACACCTAACCTTTTTCATATAAGATTCAAAAGATCATATCATAAAATATGATCGAGGTGGATAAGGAAGTAATTTTCAAGCTTTGAACTAAGTAAGTGATATATGCACTAAAGCATATCAACCCCTATATATATTATTGGCTTAGGTTTTACATTGGCATAGCATTCCCATACCACATAATTCATCTGAGAGATCCATAAACGTTTAACATGAACGGCACTATAACAAGAAACATACTGATTGGTTGTAAGTAGTATAAAACTGACCCTCCTTCAGTAGCCCAGTAATTCCCATGACTAAGCCGTCTGGCGAAACGTACGTCGGGTTGACGTCACGCTAAGTGACGTCACACCGAGAAGTAGGGAAGCTGGTAAGAGCTTCTGAAGAAACAGCCTTTTAAGTAGCGGGCATATTTGCTTGATGGATAGAGTACCAGAAATTCCAAACCTTTTTGAAATTTATAATTTTGTCGTGGAGAAGACTGGTGATGTATTCCATGGAGGCCATGTACCACACTCGAGAGATTACACTTTGGAGGCTGGGTGGATGAAGGGACTTCCATTCCTTCGCTATCTGTAGGCGAGTAGCTGCACAAATGTGTTGAACAAGTCTATCTGCCTGTTTAGTTAGGCCTTCAACCCGGGAGCATAACAGCATAACCATTGGGTCAGGTGAGACCTCAACCTCTAGGATTCTTGTCATTAGGTCAGCCACCTGGGACCACAAATTTGAGACTCTAGGGCATGTCCACCAGATGTGGTAGAATGAGCCCACCTCCCCACACCCTCTCCAGCATGAGTCAGAAGTACCCGGATATATTATGTGGAGCTTTGAAGGCACTAGATACCATCTTGTGTATACTTTAAATGTGTTTTCTCGTATTGAGGTATTAATGGAGATTTTGGAGATTCTCACCCGTAGCCGGGACCATCCCTTCTGATCCAGAGCTCTACCAGTGTCCCGAAGCCATGCCATCTCAAACGATTCCGCAGTGTCAGTTTTTGATTCCAGGAAATTATGATATATCAGAGATATTAGTCCTGAGTCTCCTGGTCTATATACACAGCTCCTCTCAAAAGGAGTAAGGGTACGTAGCTTGGAAGATCTACAGAGTGATTGAATAAAGCTTCGGATTTGAGTGTAAGCAAAATGTAAGGACGAAGGAAGGCCCTTTTTTTCTCTTAGATCCGGGAAAGTGCGGGGAGCAATTTCCTGCTGGGAAATCCGGATGATGCCACAGTGGAGTAAGAGGAGAAGGAAATGAGGTGAGCTCCCACTTTCTATGGAGCTTGTCCCACAGGTTGAGTGTAAACTGTATGGAGGGGTGCGAGTACACTGAGGCCGGCCTTTGAGCTCTAAGGAGCCAGGGGAGCGAATTCAGATTGTGATCTGGTGTGTGTGCGTTCTCTAGATCGACCCATCTCTTGATCCCCGGAGCAGACTGCCAGGAAATGATGTGACTGAGGTTAACTGCATGAAAGTAGCGCTCAAAGAGCGGAAGTCCATAACCCCCTGACTGGGTGGGCTTGGCTAGGCAGGACCTTTTGAGTCTCGATTTTTTCCCTTGCCAGATGAATGTACCGCATGAAGATTGCAGATTCGTTAGAAAGGTACCTGGGATTGGAATTGGTAAGGTCTGGAAAAGATACAAGACTCTAGGCAGAACGTTCATCTTTATCACACTAATCCTACCAAACCAGGAGACAAAAAGCGAGTCCCATCTGGCCAGGTCTCTTTTTATTGAGTCAAATAAGGGGGTGTAGTTGGCGTGGAATAGCTGTTTGTATTCTTTCGTGATCTGAACCCCTAAATATCGTAGCGCCTTTGGGCGCCATTGAAAATCGAACGAAGATTCAAGAATATTTTTGGTGACGATAGGGACTTGGAGTGAAAGGGCTTCCGATTTAGAATTATTTATTTTATAGTTTGATAAGGATCCATATTCTTTAAGTTCTTTAATAAGATTTGGGAGTGAAATGAGGGGGTTTGCGAGTGTTAATAGTACGTCATCAGCGAATAGGGAGATTTTGAAATGACGAGGACCAATTTGAATCCCTGATATGTCCGGGTTTCTTCTAATGGCGGCAGCTAAAGGTTCTATGCATAAAGCGTATAAGAGGGGGGACAAAGGACACCCCTGTCTAGTGCCATTACCTAATGAGAAAGCCTGGGATAGGAGCCCATTGGTCAATACCGATGAGGTAGGGCGGTGATATAGGGCCTGGATGGCCGAAAGAAAGGCCCCATTTAAACCGAAATTACTTAATGTGCTAAACATGAAAGGCCACGAGAGTCTGTCAAAGGCCTTTTCGGCGTCCAATGCCACAACCACTGACGGGATCTTATTCTGGTTTATATGGGCGATGATGTCTATAGTACGCCTAGTGTTGTCTAAAGCCTGCCTGGTGGGGATAAAACCTACTTGGTCTGGGAAGACCAGTGTTGGTAGAAAGGCATTTAAACGATTTGCCAGAATTTTGGCAAAAAGTTTAACGTCAGAGTTGATTAGTGAAATGGGGCGGTAGCTGGGGCAACAGGTCGGGTCCTTGTTAGGTTTAGGAATCACCACTATAGTGGAGCGCGTGGATTCCATATGGAATTTACCCCCCAGCCATGATGGAATTAAACAAATGCGTCAAATGAGGTACTAGTTCTTTGGAGAATGTTTTATAATAAAGCATCATAAAGCCATCAGGGCCGGGGGCTTTGGAGTTCTTCTGTGACTTTAGTGCAAGGATTACTTCTTCACTGGAGATAGCCTCGTTAAGAGTAGAAGCCTGGCGGGAGGATAGGGAAGGAAGAGAACAATTATCTAAGTAGGTATTGATGGCTTGAGGAGGGGCTTTAAATGAGGTTTGGTCTTTGTGAAGGTTATACAGATTTTCATAATATTTGTGGAATGTTTCATTTATGGTCCTAGGGTCGTAAGATAGGTCCCCTTTTTTGTTTAGAATAGAATTGATTATTTGGGAGCCCCGTTTGGCTCTCAGTCTCCTAGCCAGCAGGGAATCGGCCTTGTTGCCTTTTTCAAAAAATGTTTGATTAAGCCATCTAAGCTGGCGTTCTGTTCTCTCTGCGAGAATTGACTGAATTTCGCCCCTAGTCTTTTGGATTTCTTTCAGAACTAAATGGGAGTTAGACTCCTTATGTGTTGTTTCTAGATTTTTAAGTCGAAGAGTAAGTTTATCAAATGTTGCGTTACGTTCTTTTTTCCTGCGGGAGGCAAACTGAATGATGTCCCCCCGAATGACTGCCTTGTGGGCTTCCCAAATAGTGGAGGTCTGAATCTCTGGGTCTGAATTGATCTCAAAGTATTTTGTGATAGAATCAGATATGAGATCTTTAAACCCAGGGAGTTTAAGAAGAGTCTCGTTCAATTTCCAGGAGGTTCTGCCCCGAGGGTTCTGAAAAAGGTCAACCGTTAACGATAATATAGAGTGGTCGGACCACGTATTGGGAACTATATCAGCCCTAGTTATATGTTGTAAAAATGTTTGAGCAGCCCATAAACATGTCAATCCGGGAGTAGGTTTGGTGAGGAAAGGAGTAGAATGTGTAGTCCCTTGAAGAGGGATACAACGCTCGCCAGATATCAAATAGGCCGGCCTCAGTCACTTGTTTCTGCAGGTGTTTTGTATGTGAAGATGGGGGGGAGGTGTGCCTAGAAGCGGATCTGTCTAGGAGGGGGGACATAACAGTGTTAAAGTCACCCCCGAGTAAGAGCAAACCCTTACGGAAATGGTGTAGTTCCGAGAATAGGTGTGTGAAAAAAGCTGTCTGACCTGTATTAGGCACGTAAACGTTGGCAAAGGTTATATCTAGGTGACCAATTTTTCCCGACAGGAAGAGAAACCGGCCTTCGGGGTCGTCCTTAACTGCTGACACGACAAACGGAACTGAACTGCGGAGAAGAATGGCAACACCATTCCTCTCTGTAGAGTGAGAGGAGTAGTAGGCATCAGGATATACTCTTGAGGACAGGGAGGGATGGCCACCTGCTTTGAAGTGAGTCTCCTGCAAAAAAATTATATCACCATTAAGTTTTCGTAACGTATGGAATAGCATAGAGCGCTTTTGAGGTGTGTTTAACACTTTAACATTGAGGGAGAGTGTTGTAAGAGTCATGATCGGTATTCTTAGGAGAAACACAAAGAAAAAAGATGTTATCCCTCAAACTGGAGTACCAGGGGGGAGGGGTTGGGGGGGGGAGCAGGGAGTGGGAAGGAAAGGGAAAGAAGAGTAAAGGAAGGAGTTATGAAAGAAGAAAGACAAGGGTGTAGGTTCAGGCCTCAATAGCAGAGGAGAGACCTACTAGGACAGTGCCTAATAGAGCTATGTTAACTTAAAAAACGAGGCAAAGTTTGCCTATTCAATTATCAGACTGCTAAGAAAATCCCAAGGTATGTGGGTGCGTGGCTAGAAGGGCAGGACACGTCCCCCGCCCGTACATAAGTAACATAATAAGGTTAAACCGAAGCTAAACTTGTAACCAGAGACAACAATATCTACGGTAATTATGAAAACAACATGAAAAAATTGACATTTGTTAGAAGAATAAAAGAAGAAACAGACAGAGCAAGTTAAGGCACAATATTACTTCACGTCTCTTCTAACAGAGACATAGATTTACAAATCAAGGAGGTTGTTGCGAGGAGCTCTCGGCATCGCCACCCACGATCCTGTCAAGACGGAAGAGATGGAGCGTGCGGAGTAAGTCTTTTCCTTCGTTCGGTGTTCGGATTGACACTTGACGGCCCTCGACTTCAATAATCAAACGAAAAGGGAGACCCCAGCGGTATTTGTAACCATTTTCTCTAAGGATGCTGGTAACCTCCCTGAGGTCGCATCTCTTGGCTATCGTTGAAGGGGCAAGATCTTGAAAAACTTGGATACGGGACCCTTCGTAAAGAGTATATGAAGAGTTCCAAACCGCTTTGGTGATAAGTTCCTTGGTTTTAAAGGATAATAGTCTCAATATCACATCACGAGGGGGTTCGGAGTCTTTCGGGCGTGGTCTCAAGGCCCTGTGAACCCGTTCGATCTGCATTGGGTGATTGGATAAGGCAGAGTCCAGAGAAGAGAAGAACCTACTCACATAGTCCTCCAGATCCGTAGGTTCTACTGATTCGGGGATGTTGCGTAATCTGAGGTTATTGAGACGTTCCCTGTTCTCAACATCTTCCAGCTTGTCCCTCATGAAATCGTTGTCCTTTAGCAGGAAGTCTATATCTTTTGAGGCTTCATTTTGGAATGTAAGTGACGACTCCATCTTGTTTTCCAGGACTGAGGTTCTTTTGGAGTTTGCAACCATTTCTGTTTTGAGATCGCCTATAGCCTTCTGAAGATCAACAGAAAAGGCGTTAGTGCGCTCCACGATTAAATTTCGTAATTCAGCAAAGTCCGCCTTGGTTGAGGGAGAAGCAGTGGTAGGAGGCTCTCGGTCGCTCTGGGACTCCGAGGGTGAGTTAGGAGATGATGAAGTATGTGCTTTGTCCTGGCGGGAGAAGTGCTGAGTTATCTCAACTGGTGCGCCTTTGCGGCCTTTCCCCGTAGATTTATTCATGTTAGGTGCAGAATCTCTAGGAAACCGTTTGCTAATGTTGAGTATGAGGCAGACGGGCGGGGGACAAACCCGTGGGGGTTAAGTGGACATAGTAAGTTGTGGGACAGTTATGTAGAGGGGTAGTATATACCCTAGTGTCCCGCTGTTAGTTTTCTCTCTGGATGGTCTGGTGACTCTAGTATGGCTCCAGGAGAGCCTACCAACAGATATTACTGGTATCTCTGATCAGGTGGGATATTCACTTCTCCACCCCTTCAGCGACCTCCAGACGGCTGTAGATAGCTCTTAAATCCACGCTATCTAGAGAACGGAGTTCTCCAGAAATGCTACCAGGCACTATGGCGTACGGGCCACGCCCCCCCTTTTTTTTTTTTATTATATATGTTGTTTTTTTTTTGTTTTTTTTTTATTATTATTATTATTTTTACACCCGGCTGTAGTATACTTAATATCAAATGCAGACAAGCTGCAACTCACAGTGGTTCAGTTGTCTCGAGCATATGGGGATTTCTGGGACTCCCTGTCAACGGAGTGTAACCACACACAGATCTCTCCCAGCGTCCCAATCAGCAGGAACCACCGGAAGAGAAGCAGGGCAATGGAGGGCCGCACTTCCGGTTTTCCGGATCCAATAAAGCTGAGGTCTTCCTGCAGAGGCTGCCTCTGCGATGTCCCCGTCCTCTGGATCGGGTCCACCCCCGAATTGCCACCCGCTCTCCTGGAGCTTACCAGGTGGAAAAGCAATCAGCCTACCTCCGGCACTCGTCTCGGCAATACAAGCCAGGCGGGGACAGGATGATGCGCCCGCAGTGAGATGCGGGACCCGCCGAGGTAAGTATAGCTAAGGCTGTTTATGTTCCTGGGTGCTTCCACGCACCTCTGAGACAGTTGGGGGCTAGAAATACCGTCACCACACCCGGGTTTTTGCTCTGGAGCTGAGGAGCTCTTCAGTAGTCCAACCGCACGCTATGGCTGTCAGGCCACACCCCTCAACACTTTATTTTTAATATTTCGCCCTCTTTTTCATCTTGGTTATATACTCATAAACGTTTTTAATGTATATTAATAAAGTTTAATGTATTAATGTAACTTAGTGTTTATACCTGGAGTGCTTAGTTGGTCATATCTTTCTCTTTTTGATCTATATAACTATGAGCTTTGACCTTAGCACCCCCTCACGATATATACAATTTTATTTGGTTTGACAGCGAGGTTGGTTAATACCTTGTGCGGAGCCTTTTCCCTTTCCCATTATCCCCTCTCCTTCCCTTACATATACAACATTTTTTTTACACTTGCCTGGTCTCCTTCCACCACCTCTCCCTTTTGATTTTTGAGAACAATAACAAGCTGAGCCTGGAAAGTTATAATCAGGACTGGTCCTTGCTCCATCATCTTTCCCATCGGAAGCTGGGGAGTAGAAAGAGAGAAATTAGCAACAAAATGGGAATACAGCTTTTAAAATAGCAATTAAGGAAAAAAATCCTGTTCCTGTTTTTTTTACTGGGCTCCATCTTTCAATGGCAAGGGACCCAGTCATTTTTAGTCACAGCTTGTGTTAAAACTTTCCCCCAGAGGAGAACATTCCCTTTAATGATTATACTTATGCATATACTACAAACATTAGCTGCATGTTAACATTGAAAAACCCCCAATGCATACATATTTATATAAACATTTTATGAGACTAAAGTTAAAAAAACAAAAACAACTTACATCAATATTGTCAATATCCAAGATCTTGGAGTGGAACTGAAGACCCATAGCTTTGGCTTGCTGAATAGGATGAGCCAGCTGGCTATATGTCTAAATGAGAAAAACTTTTATCAATGTAATGAGGAGTTGAAATAGTAATGTAGTGGTTATGATGTCCTAAGATTAAATTAGTATTTTGTACATGTTTATAGAAACATTGCTAATACGAGTCAGCAGATGTGGGAGATGAAAAAAATCGTCAGTTGCCAAGGAGAGTCAATGGAATTTCTCAAACAAATACATTGAGGTCTTTAGGTATACTGTAAAGAAACTGGCATGGTGTATGGAACCAGTGTTACAACCCCTATTCTAATCCATACCCAGACTGCACTTTTTAGCCCTGTTTTTATCAGGAAGTATCAGTGATTAAGTTGTAACATATCCTTGGAAAAGTACTTCAGGGGTTAAATTCCACCTCCACAGGGAACACTCAAGAGTTGATTGAATTAAGCTACCATTGTTATTTCTGTTTGCACCCTATTGTCCACTAGTAAGCTCTGCAGCCAGCCAGGAGCCAGACCCAGCAGGGGTCATCTGAGGGAAGACACCTGTGGAGATAGGGAAGGGGGCTGGACAGTGTAAGCAGCCCACCAATCGAGACCTTTCGCAACTCCCCTGGGCAGGCAGTTACTTAGACCCGGGATTTTGCGAGGGGTAATTCCCGTGTTGGACCCCGCTAGCCTGCAGTATGAATGGTGCAACCCGTGTAATTCCCGGGTCTCATCATTCATACTGTAAAAAATTGTGAAGTAAAAAAAAAGTAAAAAAAAAAAGATTTTAATTAATAAAAAATATAAAACAAATGTGTACTTAACTTATTTTTTTAGCCAGCGGTGTCTCCGGTGCGTTGCCGGCTGTCAGGGGGACCTCTGGGTACTAAAATGACGTCATTTCTAATGGACTAGAAATGACGTCATTTTAGTACCCAGAGGTCCCCGACAGCCGGCAATGCACCGGAGACACCGCTGGCTAAAAATAAGTTAAGTACACATTTGTTTTGTATTTTTTAGTAATCAAAATCTTTTTTTTCACTTTTTTTTTTCTAAAACCCGGGTCGGCAGGTGCAGTATGAACCCGCACGACCCGGGATTCTTCTTATTTATACTGCCCTGTGCCCCGGCAATCTCCCGGGTTAACAACCCGGGATATTGCCGGGGCGGCAGTATGAAAGTGGTATAACTGGGTATTTACCCTTCTGTTTGTATATACCCATTATATCAGTGCACTGATTTTGTTACAATATGTTCTGGCCCTTGAACATTATCAGCTGTTATATTTCTGACATTCCATACTCTGGCGCCATGGGTCTTTTTGTGTGTACACTAGGCAGCATTTTTTTCTTTTTTATTGAATCTGTCCATAAGTGCAGTGAAAGCTTGAAGCAAAATATGTAGTAACGCAGAGTAGAGTGATCTCAAGCAATACACAAAAGGATTTTTACCAGTTATATTTTAAATAGTCCAGCAAAATCAATATACTATTAAATTGCAGATAAACAATTTAGAGAAGTCCTTTATTTACAAAAAAAAACCCAGATTGATTTGAGCTATAAAAACAAAAACACAAAACAGTGTGAGACCACAACACTTACAAAGCATCACATAATGAAAAGAAGAGAGATTTAAAAGTGAATTAAAAAAATGAGAAAAAACATAGAAAACAAACCCAACAACACACACAATTCAGACTAGATGGACTTTTAGGTTATTTTTTGTCATAAAATTCTATGTTTCTATCTTAATACACAAAAACAAGACAGGTGTGTCCCATTGCTGTATTTTGTAGTGTGACACACCACATTGTACAACTGAGACCTAGGATTACAGAGCTAGACTGGCAAATTTTCTTAATCTATTTATTTGAAACTACATGCTGTCCAGCTTCAGCAATCATACAGCATATTTCACAGTTTAGAATTAGGTTCCAATGCATTTTTCAACACTCCTCACCACTTATTACAAAACATGGTATGGTGCCCCATACTCCAACTGCATGGGGATGGTCCCAGTAGGTGGCATTCAATACAACCTTCTGGGTTGTTCCCCACTGTTACATGGAGACCATCTAGACTTTAGCACCATTAGATGATAGAGCATGAGACTGGTGGCTAGTAATTTTCACAGCCTTGGCCATTTGGTAGCACAAGTGGAATGTTATATGGCATGGCTGGAGGCCATCATTTTCACTCCACCAAATAACAACACTTCAGTGAAGAACTGAAGGAGCCAGTACAGAAACAAGTGGTATCACTTGCAGATAAAATCCACTCAGTCAAGAGTACAGATGATTGTTGTTCAAACTATAAATACGCCCAAAAAGAATGGTATCACCAGGAAGGAGGTTAATTGGAAATCACCTACTTAATGAGGTGACAGAACATCGGTTTTCTTTTTTTGTCAAAAACATTAAGAAATTTATACTAATGAATCAATTTGAAAACACATAACCTGAATGTTAAGATTTAGCACTGTAAATGTCACAAGCCACACTATACCATACTTCGAATACGGGATCCAGATTTTAGAAACTGTCTACAAAGTTCATGTATAAAGATTTGTCTAATAAGCTTTTTAAAAAAACAAAAAACTGTATAGGTGACAAAGAGGCACAGAGAGGGATTTTCACTGTAAATTTAGGAATATTCCCTGGATTAATAAAACCATCCCATCCCATATCTGCTATTATTTTAAACTATCTACAACCAGCTGTAAAATGCAGCACAAAAATACAAAGCTAAAGCAAATTAAATCACCTTTTACAACACTTTAAAATGGAATAATATGACAAAATAGGATACAACCACTATAACAACTGTAAATACAAGTTGAAAATTATTTTTAACCTAGATCACCTACTACATCCCTTCCTCTACAAATACTCAGCTACATATTGTTTTGTAACCTAGGGTGCAAAACAGGACAGGGTCCTTAGTTGATAAATTACCAAAATAGTGGTAGAATGTATTCATGCCCATTAACTACTGAGCAAACCAACGCTCAGACATGGATAGTAGCAACCTAATTACTATACAGGCTAGCACTGTAAAAATTATTTGAACATCATTTTTCATTTCAATGTCCCACTAAATTAATTTGATAGGACCGACTCAGAAGTGTACAAAGGAGATAAAAATTAAAACACAAGCCATAGAGCTACTAATACAACCAAACAAATCTCAAAATGCTTAGTCAACATTTCTCCTACAACACCATACACATTCTTGGTGCCATTATATGGCATAAATACTCTGTCACCCTCAATAACACAATGAATGTACTCTCCACTTTTTTATATTTAGATGTTTTCAAACATAGACTTACCGCTTCATAACACCAGTCTTTGAGGACATCAAGATCTCCTTGGATTATAGCCTAGAAAACATGGGAAAATCATCATAAGACATGTAAGAGTACTATAATAAAAGCACTGCAACCTTTACTCCGGTATTAACCCCTTCTATATGGATATAAAATCTGCCCAGCGTACATATACAGTATACAAACAATTGTGCATACAGCAGCGCCAGTTCTGCTTACCAAAAGGTGGTCCACTGGGCGCTCGCATTCCATTATATCAATAAAAATACACAGAAATACAATAGTAATACTAATACTGCTTGAAGCAATACACAGGGACAAGAGAAAACCTTTATTTTACCAATGATTACAATCATTTAAATGATATTTCACTTTGCTAAAAGAAAGGTTTTTAATTAATTGAAAGTTGAAGAATTATACTCACAGATTGATATTTATTTACACAGTTTGGTGGAGAACTTTCCTCCCAAACGGTGCCTCCATAGAAGCTGATACGTCTAACAAATATTGCTTAGAAAAAGTGAGCACCGACGACCACCCAGCTGCCTTATAGATGTAATTTGTTGATGCCTGGGTTCTATGTGCCCATGAGGTTGCCAGAGCTCTCATTGAATACGCCATCAGTATCTTAGGCACTTCACGCCCGTTCCCCCTGCAGGCCTGTGCAATCACTTCCCTGATCCATCTTGTCAACGGGGCATATCCTTTGCGGGAACCTTCGTGAAGTACAAATAGCTGCTGTGTCTTCCAAAGATTCTCTGTCTTGACAATGTAAACAGATATTGCTCTCACCACATCCAATGTATGAAGATGTTTCTCTTCACTATTAGAGGAATGTGAGCAGGGAGATGGCAGTACCAATCCTTGATTGATGTGCAAAGAAGAGACGACTTTGGCCAAATACTCCGGATTTATCCTCAAGGTCACTCTATAATCATAAATGTTTAGGAAGGGTTCTTCACACCCTAAAGCATGTATGGTGTGAAGTCCCCTACCTGACGAGCCGAAGTGATTGCCACTAGAAATAGTACCTTCAGAGTAAGCCACTTGAGAGGAATATCTTGCAATGGCTCGAAGGGATCTGAAGGTAAGGCATCCAGGATGACATTGAGGTCCCAGGCTAGGAATGGTTTCACTCTTGGTCGTAACCTCTTCACTGACGGAATAAACTGAAAAACGAGACCCTGAGATGACAATTTGGTATCAAGAACGATGTTAAGAGCGGATATTTGCACTTTCAATGTAGATGGCGCTAGTCCTTTAACAAAGCCATCCTTAAGGATCTCTAAAATAACTGGAACACTGGCGGACATAGAATCCCTTGTCCTGTTCCTCGCCCAACAAATGAATTTCTTCCAAATTCTGAAATAAATTATAGAGGAAGTCTTTTTCCTTGCACACATTAGTATGTTTATTACCTCGTCCGAGACAAAGCTTGAGCTTCAACAGCAACCACTCAGTCTCCACGCCACCAAAGCGAGGGAGTACAAGTTTGGATGCAGAACTGGACTTTGATGAATGAGGTCTGGTCTGGTCGGCAAAGACCATGGTTGCTCCAGCAGCATTCTCCATGCTACCACAAACCAAGGGCAACGCGGCCAAGATGGGAGGATCGCTATTACCTCTACCACTTCCTTCTTTATATTCTTTAGTGCCTGAGAGATGACCGGAAAGGGTGGGAACACATACCCTAGCTTGAAGTTCCAGAGTACTAATAGGGCGTCCCTAGGGCCTTGTTGTCTCTGTGACTAGAGTAGAATAGGAGCACACTGGCATTGTTCCCAATCGCCATAACTTCTATTTCGGAAGTCCCAAATTTATGGCTTATTAGCTGGAAGACTTCTACGTGCAATGCCCACTGTCCTGGATGTATTTGGTGTCTGCTTAAATAGTCCACCAATATATTGTCCTTGCCTGTCACATGGAGGGCTGAGAGTGATTTCAGATTCTTCTCAGCCCATATTATTAGGGTGGTCACCTTGGTCATCATTGCTTTGCTTTTGGTGCCACCCTGTTTGTTTATAAAAGCTACTACAGTCTTGTTGTCGGAGAATATTCGCAGATGTTTGGACCATAGATAGGACTGAAAATACTGGACTGCATGCAAGACTGCTCTTATTTCCAGTATGTTCCCCTGGAGAGGTGTTTCTTTTTCCAGCCAGGTGCCTTGTATGATCATTGTCTGCAAATGAGCATCCCAGCCTATGGAACTGGCATCCGTGGTAAGAATCGACCAGTCTGGGATCAAGAGTCACGCCTTGATTCCTCAAGCCTGAATGCTGCCACCAACTGAGAGATTGTCTTGCAGTTCTTGATAGATTGAGTTTGAAATCTAGAGATCCCACTGTATGATCCCATTCTGCAAATAGGTTTGATTGAAGGTCTTTCATATGCCCTCTTGCTCAGGGAAGGATTCCGATTGTTGAGGAAAACATTCCGAGGAGACGAAGACAGGTTTGTGCCGAAACCTGAGGTTCAGATTGGACCTGATGCGCCATTGACTGGATTTTGCACAGCTTTTCCTGTGAGAGATATACCTAGTCCGTTTCTAGTCCCCTAAGAACGAGCTGCTGCGAGGGTACTAGATAGCTTTTCAGTATATTGATTAGCAACCGTGTTGTTGCAGGAAATAGATTACTTGAGATGTAACATCTTGGGCCGCCTCTTTTGACTTTGCTGTTATTAGTCTAGATATGGCCATAAAGCTATGCCTTTTTCCCTAAAGAAAACAACAAACGCTACTCTACACTACACTGCCTACACACGCTGAGACAGGAAAAAAGACACTGATCGGGGGAAAAAGCTGCCTTATATACTCTGCAGGTTGGGCAAATTTTTTCCTGTCTACACTCAGTTGAACGTGGTATTAACCCATTGTGAAGGCTGCTATGGAGTAGGGAAAATAAATTAAGATTATTGTTTTAATTATACATTGTGGCATCCTTATCAATGTGTTTAACCTTTAATTCTTTTATGTTGACACCTTTAGGTGTGCTCCATGAAAGAATAACCTTTTCTTCTTATGCGTATTTGTACTAGTAGTTATTCAAATGAGCACCCTAGAGAGAAAAAAATATATAAATATATCTAAATAGTAGATATAAATGAATAGGAGAAACAAATATATGCAGGTCAATTTATAGCTGAAAGGTTAATAAAACTTGAGAAAGAGGAAATGTCAGATACAAACTGGTGAGGTGAGGAGCATGTGACATAGTAATATAGTTGATGAGGTTGAAAAAAAGACACCAGTCCATCAAGTTCAACCTATTTTGGATCTCCTATGATCCTGCACATATATTTGAAATTGATCTAGAGTAAGCAACCGCCAATCTGTTTCAATTGTGAAAATCCCCCCAGACCCAATATTGCAGTCCTATTTTTACCCTATATCCACTCTTATCCTTAATTTTAATAAACGACCGTATCCCTGGATACACTTTTTCGCTAAAAATTTGTCTATCCCTTTCTTAAACCGATGTATTGAATCTGCCATCACAACCTTCCCTGGCAATGAATTCCATATCTTGACTGCCCTTACTGTAAAGAACCCCTTCCGTTGCTGGTTGTGAAATTTCCTCTCCTCTAACCTTAGGGGGTGTCCTGTGTATAGTCCTTGGGGTAAAAAGTTCCCATGAAAGTTCTCTGTATTGACCCTTAATGTATTTGTACATAGTAATCATATCGCCTCTTTTCTAAAGTAAACATGCCTAAACTGGCTAACCTTTCCTCATAACTTAATGACTCCATACCCTTTATCAATTTTGTCGCCCTTCTCTGAACCCTTGGAACACAAGTAGGTGAGGGGAGGGGCATGTGAGGCACATATTAGTAACAAAAGTACATGTAGGTTACAAAAGTGGGGGATTTGCAAGAAAAAAAACCGAGGCTGTCTAACACTAGTTGAGGAATTTCAGGAAGGATGGGAGCAAGCTGATCTCTTTTTAAATTATTTATCATCATATTACCAGATCTTTCCCATTCATTTCAATAGTCTATTCATTTTAAAGAGGCTTATATATGTAGCACTCACTGGAAAATCTATTGGAATAAATGGTCTATTGAAATCAATGGCAAGAGCTCTGTACTGCTTTCATTCTGAACGCATTCACAAACTTGTCAAGTGTAAATGACCCGCACATATTACACCATAACACCTTTCAGACTAATATAGAAATACATAGCATTTTATATATATTCTCACATGTGGCCTGAACTTTCATTTTCTGATGGAAACGCAATGCATATGGGTAAGGGGCTTAATGGATTCCCAAACTAATTCAGAGGAACCCCAAAAAAAGCACAAGATGTTTTATGTAACCATATTCTGTTACAATAAAATCAGTAACATGAGCAGCATGTAGCATATATTTGCATTTTTTTTTAATTTTCATTTTTAGGTTTCCCAGGTTTATACCCATAATATATACAATACTGTGCAAAAGTTCTAGCCAGATGTGGTAAGAATGCTTTCAAAAATAGAAGTGTTAATAGTTTGTTATTAATTAACAAAATGCAAAGTGAATGAACAGAAGATAAATCTAAATCAAATCAATATTTTTTGTGACCACCCTTTGCCGTCCAAACAAAATTAATTCTTCTAGGTACCCTTGCACAAAGTCAGAGATGTTGTAGGATTATAGTCAGGTTGATGATTAACCAATCATACCAAACAGGTGATAATGATCATCATTTTCATATGCAGGTTGAAAAACAGCTGTGTAGGAGGCTTAAAACTGGGTGAGGAACATCCAAACTCTGCTACAAAGGTGAGGTTGTGGAAGACAGTTTGATGCTCAGGCTCATTTTATTTGAAAACCGAGCCCCCCACCATGAACTTAGGAAGTCAGAGTACTTTTACGCGTCCTCGGAACTTAAATGAAGGCAAAACGTCATTGGCGCGTCTTCGAATCTTGTGAGCTTTGGTTTCCATAAGTGCTGCCCTCCAAGGAAATCCAGCACTATTTCACAGACACAGAAGGTGTAGCATCGTTCTTGGCAGTCTCCAGTGCAATTGGTCAGCGTCATTGCTCAAACAGAAACAGGATTGGTGGCAGTGTCCTTGTCACTCTCCAGTGACATAGCTGTGTACCATTGCTCACACAGAAACAGGGGTAGCAGACAGTGTTCTCGTCACTTCACAGTGACATTGCTCACACAGAAACAGGGGTGACTGTGTTCTTGTCACTTTCCAGTCTCCAGTGACATTGCTCTGTGCCACTGCTCACATAGAAACAGGAGGGGTAGCAGTGTTCTTGTCAATCACCAGTGCCATAGCTCAGTGCCATCGATATGGCAACCAGCTACAGGCACCAGTCATGATGATACTAGTCCTTTTATGTCATCTACTAAAGCCTATGCTCAAGAGCATAGTGGGTTTAAGTCAAGGAAAATTAAATCCAAAAAACAAGCTTTTATATTGGTAAAGAAAAAAAAAGGCCTCTCTAAAAAAAGGAAAGCTTACTTTAGAAAAACCATAAAATTGGCAACATGCCATTCTACCATAAATATTAACAAGCATAGCAGCATCAGCTACCTCCCTTTTCTCAGATAGATCACAGCACCTGCAATCTAAACTGTCATCTTCCTTGCCCTCATCCTCAGACAATATTAATTAATCCCCGCTGGAATCCACCATTACAGAAGTCTCTGTACTTTGATGTAAATGCCGGTAATGGCCTTTCTTGTGGAACTTATAGTTCATTTTATGGCAAAGCTGTCACGATTTTTGGGCAATTCTTTTAGACTAAACGTCAAAATGTTGTGCTGACTTATCTTCATCACCACTGGGTGTCTTGGGAAAACTAAGTTTTTTACTAGCCCCAGTTGCCAGAGAAACGGAAGGAGGAGACGTTGTCGTGTCATGTACCACTTGAGCTGTCAGCTTGCTGACCAGGAGCTCATTCCATCTGTTGAGATCTGGTCAGTTGCAAAGAAAGAGAAGACATAGCTCTTAAACCTAAGATCAAGCACAGTTGTCAAAATGTAGTGATCTGATTTCAAGATGTTAACAACTCTTAGATCCTGGCGAAGCAAATAAAGTACTTGATCTACAACCCAACATAGTAAGCGGATTTGCTTTTTTCATCTCCTCCTTCAATTTCTCTAGCTGTTTTTCCAAAAGTCTAATTAGAGGAATCACTTGACTCAAGCTAACAGTGTTTGAACTCACTTCACAGGTGAATACTTCAAGTGGTTTCAGCACAACAAGGAAAGGATTATGCTCTGCGCTGGACTAAAGTACATTCCCCCTCAAATTATATTCTTCTTGCAGCTGCTGCAATCTCCTACATGCTGTTTCAAATGATGAACATGACCCAAAATATTTCAAGACTCAGCAGCATCTCCTGCATGTCACTGTCATTTTTTAAAAAGCTCTGAACCTCCAAGTTGATTGTGTGAGCAAAAGAGGGAATGTGATGGAATTCTCCCCGCTATAATGCTGTAACAATATTGGTGGCGTCACATATCCTCAGGAGAGTTAAAGTAGGATAAGCCATGTTGCAATGACATCCCTTAGTTTTTCAAACAGGTTGTCATCGGTATGCCTCTTAGTGAAGCAGGTGATACACAGAGCAGACTGCCTCCGAAAGATCTGGCGTTGTTTGTTAGATGCTGCTGCTGTTGGCGATTCACCAACCCAGTGGGCTGTCAGAGACATATAATCTTTAGTTCTCCCAGTGTTAGGAACCCCTCCAGCCCGTACAACAAAACCCGGAGTCTGCTCTGAAGTCTGGTGTTCACTGTTGCCCCTAGTGGTGGGAACAGACTTGGCTGCAGACACACAGAGGGTCGAGAGATGCGTACCGGCTAAGGAGAACCCAGGAATAGAGCGTGATGGTCCAGGCCAGAATCGGTGCCGGCAGCAGACAACGTAGCCGGAGAACAAACCAAGGGGTCGCAGGCACAGGTTCAGAATCCAGGGACATGCTTAAGATCAGGGTCACTAGCAAAGGTTCAGATTCCAAGTCCAGGCAATAGATCAGGATCAGAAACACAGGTTCAGAGTCCAGGAACAGGCAAGGGTCATACACGGGTAATCAGTCTTAGGTTGAAACACCAACACAGGAACAAAGTAGCAGGCAGCAGAACTAAAAAACAGGACACTATAACCGGCAGTGAGGCTCAGTCCTTACTGCCTTAAATAGTACAAGGGACCAATCAGAATCAAGCCCACAAGTAGCCCCAGGAGCAGCCTAATTAATGCTAGTACTGGTGGCCAATAGTAAAAGCAGAGCTCAGCTGCATAAAACTAGTCCCAACCTAAAGTGCCTCCCATAATACCTGACCTGATTGGTTCTCCCCCTAACTTCTCCTGTGTGCGCGAGCCCGCCTATTGACCAGCTGGCCGGGCGCAACGACAGAGAGCCCAGAGCGTTCTTGTTGTTGCCCAGGCAACCGGAGCGCAGAAACCGGAATTTGCGTCCCGGTCATCATAGCGATGGCCGTGACGCCAGCAGGGGGGCCCAGAGAGTCACGGCGGCTGCGGGCACCACCGCGACTGCTAACACCCAGTTCCACTTGTCCACATCTGTGGTTAAGTGTACAGCGGGTAAAATGGCATTTTGTAGCCCAATAATATTCTGTCACTCACCGGACCGTGAGTTTTATAGCCTTCCTGCCGGCACCTGTCCTGAGCCGCGGCCGTCCGCCATCTTGATGGACTGCGCATGCACAGCATCCAAGAACTTATGACCTTTTGCTTTTAATCTAATTGGAGGATCAGGCACCTCTCCCTATTTAAGGCACCTGTGCTCATTACCTCGTTGCCTGATCTTGAGTCTCATTCCCTGTGAGTCTCTTAAGGTGTCTCCTGTGTTCTGCTAGTGTCCTTAGCTTCCTGCTGATTTCCTGCTCTACTCATCGGGGGTTCCCATACCCGCTACAGATTCCTGTATCCTGCTCGTGTCCTCAGCTGTCTGCTGGATTACCTGCTCTGCTCACCTGGGGTTCCCATACCCGCTACAGTCTCCTGTATCCTACTCGTGTCCTCAGCTGTCTGCTGGATTACCTACTCTGCTCACCTGCGGTTCCCATACCCGCTACAGCCGTTCAGCGCTCCCGCTGTACCTGCATATCCTCGTGGACAAGCTTCTCTACTCATCAGCGGTATGCTTACTTGTTATTGACTATCAACTGTTACTTTGCATATCTGCCTAGGACAAGCTTCTCTACTCAGCAGTGGTATCCATACCCGCTATAGACTATTCGTTGTTACGCTGCATATCAGTTTGGAACAAGCTTCTCTACTCAGCAGAGATATGCATACTTGTGATTGACTATCAGTTATTATCCCGCATATCCGCTCTGTGCAAGCCTCTCTACTCAGCAGCGGTATACATACCGTTATAGACTATTAGCTGTAAACAATGCATATCTGTTTGGAACAAGTTCCTCTGTGCTCTCAGTGTCTTCATACCGTTATTGACTCTTTGCATGCCTCCACTCATCCGCACCTGAACTACTCCTCACCATAGCAGTGGTACAACTTGCTGTACGCAGACCACTGACTTCCCCGCTACCTACCTGCACCTGGACAAGTCTTCTCACCATAGCAGTGGTACAACTTGCTGTACGCAGACCACTGACTTCCCCGCTACCTACCTGCACCTGGACAAGTCTTCTCACCATAGCAGTGATACAACTTGCTGTACGCAGACCACTGACTCTCCTGTTACCTTCCTTCACCTGCTCACGTCCAACCTGGTCTCCGTGGTTCAAACCTGCCTTTCCACTATAGATGCAAGTCGCTGACTCATCTACCAATATAGCTACTAGTCGCTGACTCATTTACCAGTATTGCTGCAAGTCGCTGACTCATTTACCAGTATAGCTGCAAGTCACTGACTATCATCATTTTCATTGGCATCCTCTCTCCATCTGCTGTTATATACATTCCACTATTCACCCTGCTGCCAGAGGACCGCTGTGCAAACTCCGCCTCTCTGGTAAGCATAGTCAACTGGTGAAATCCTGGGCAAGACTCCTAGTGCCCGTGACATATTCTTTTTTTTAACCTCCTGATACAGGTGAGGAATTGCTTGTTTAGTAAAATGGTGTAGAGATGTAATTTGGTAAAGTGGACACAGGACCTCAATTAACGGTCTAAAACCTGCTGCATTAATGGTGAATATTGGACGCAGATCTAATACAAGCATAGTCGCCATGGCGCCTGTGATCCGCTGTGCGACTGGGTGACAGCTGTCATACTTGCAAAGGATTGTTTAACAGTCAATTGTTTTGTAAACTACTAGTAGTCTTCTTCTTGGTCTGCTTCTGGGATGAAGATCTACCCCCAGCAACAGGAGCAGCAGGCTTAAAGCTCAAGGATTCTTCTGAGGAATCCTGGATAGGGGAGGAGTCATCTAGCCTTAGCAACTTGGATGCAGGAATAACTCCAATCACAAGTGAGGATATTGATGATGAAGGTTTTGGCAGTGTAGATTGCAGGTGCTGGGATCTAGCTGAGAGAAGGGAGCTAGCTGACTGCTTGTTATTTTTTAGCATAAGTTATTGATTTTACCAAAAGCTTCCTGTGACTGGATCACTATTAAATAACTTTTGGTAAAAATGTATTTAAAGCAATGTAATTGCATGTGCACTTATTTTTTGATATTGTGTATATTGTGAGATAGGAAATCGTTATTTCTGAGACAGGGGAAGAAAATCGTCTCTTGTTTAACCTTGCAATAGGATATGCCTATTTCTGATATATATATCTGATACAATGAGCCTGTGTTTACCAAGCCTTTGGTGTATTGTAATGTGGGGAAATAGATTGTTTTGTGTTTTTTGTTGTTCTGGGGAAATGTGTATTCGGCGACTGACTGAAATATTCATGCCAGTCAGACCTTTTGACTTGCTAGTGAGTCTCCATGCTTTTCCAGTACCACCACTCTGCCTGCTACCCATGCAGTGTGATAGGCCAGGGGGGATCCATTCACAGCAACCCGGATCCATAGTAAGAGGTCAGGCGTTACCAGCCCGGGTACACCAGCAACGAGGTACTCTAGCAGCGTCAGTGACCCAGAAGAAACGTGGTTCTGAGTGCCATAGAAGGAGCTCAGTGGTGGCAGCATTACCAGCCCGGGTACACCAGCAACGAGGTACTCTAGCAGCGTCAGTGACCCAGAAGAAACGTGGTTCTGAGTGCCATAGAAGGAGCTCAGTGGTGGCAGCATTATTAGCCCCTCCTACTGCGGCAAGAGGGTGCATTTGGGATAACGAAAGGGAACGGTGGCAAAGTAAGCCCAACCGGTTCCCAGCAACAACAGACAGGGTGGCATAGGCGGTCCATCCTGTCACACTTCCCATGAACTTTCTTCAAATGGCATAACATGGATGAGGTTCCTAGATGGTAAAGGTCCCTAACTCTACTGACTGAACTTTACAAACGATACAAATGGCTAGACAACTGCTGTCAGGATTTGGGTAAAAATAATTCCACACATAAGAGGTGAATTTTTCGGTCTTATACCGAGGCATGACAAGGGCCCTCTTCTCATCACTGCTTCCACTGGTACATGCCCCTGTAGAGTTCATTAACAGCACTGTAGCCTTAAGCCCATTGGTAGCTTGTTTTGTGGGGGCCCAAACATAGCAAGCACTTCAGCCACAAAAGAGGCACTCCTTGTCACTGAAGTGCCTGGTTTGTTAAACTGTACATGTCCTTTTTAATATCCAACATAAGGGTGGGTGAGTTTGAGGGTTAGAAACAATTCCATCTTGCACCACATTTCTTTTCTGCCACTGCTGTGTTTCCTACATGCGATATAAACGGATGCTCTGTCACTTAGTAACCAGCACCTCGCTGCAGTCTTACAGTTCATTGACAGCACTGCTAGCTTAGCTGCCTTAAGCTCATTGGTAGCTTGTTTTGTAGGGGCGCAAACAAGACCTAGCACTTCAGCCACATAAGTAGCACTCTTTGTCGCTGAAATGCTTGGTTTGTTAAACTGTACTTGCTACCCCTCCTGTTTCTGTGTGAGTTTGTTAAACCTTTTTAACATATGGGTGCGTAGGTTTCTTGGGTCCAATTTGCACCACTTTTCTTTTCTGAAGTTGCTGTGTGGCAATGTTACATAGATATGCTATTAACTGTCGTGTGTTTGTGCCGTTGCTCTGTCGCTTAGTATCCAGCCAGCTCTCTGCAGTCTTTGAAAGTGGATGAAAATAATATTGTGACCTGTGAGGTGGTCAAAATTGACTGGAAATGATTGTAAATTAGTGTTATTGAGGTTAATAATAATAATAATAATGTAGGAACAAAAAGATCGCTAAATTATGTGATTTTAGCATATTTTAATAATTTTTCCTCCAAAAATACAGATCCAAAACCAAAACTAAACACGTGAGGACAGTTCTACCAACACATGAACTTAATACAGATCCAACACCAAAACATGGGGGTCAGTGAACATCACTAACCATGGCAAGACTGAGCACAGCAACAAGACACAAGGTAGTTATACTGCATCAGCAAGGTCTCTCCTGGGCAAAGATATCAAAGCAGACTGGGGTTTCAAGATGTGCTGTTCAAGCTCTTATGAAGAAGCACAAAGAAACATGCAACGTTGAGGACCGTAGACGCAGTGGTTGGCAAAGAAAACATAGTGCATCAGATGAAAGTCACATCATGCTTACTTCTCTTCGAAATCAGGAGATATCTAGCAGTGCCATCAGCTCAGAACTAGAAAAAAAACAACAGGACCCAGGTACCACCCATCTACTGTTTGAAGAAGTATGGTCAGAAGTGTTCTTCATGGAAGAAATGCACCCAAAAAGCAATGCCTTCGATGTGTAAACAAGGCCAAGCCGCTCAACTATGCATGGAAACATAGGAACTGGGGTGCAGAAAAATTGCAGTAGGTACGCTGAACTGATGAGTCAAAAATTTAAATATTCGGCTGTAACATAAGGCAGTTTGTTTTTCGCAGGGCCAAAGAACAGTACAATAATGAGTGTCTGCAGGCAACAGTGAAGCATAGTGGAGATTCCTTGCAAGTTTGGGGCTGTATTTCAGCAAATGGAGTTAGGGATTTGGTCAGGATTAATGATGTCCTCAATGCTGACAAATACAGGAAGTTACTTATCCATCATGTAATACAATCAGGGAGGCGTCTGATTGGCTCCAACTTTATTATGTAGCAGGTCAAGGACCCCAAACATACAGCTGAGAAATGTGATTTTGTTAAGCTGACACCATCTTGATGCCTTATAGCCATTTTGCTTATAACCTTGGACATAGCAGATGGAGATAAATTACTCCGCCCAGGGGAGTATTCCTGTGTGAAAATGAGAGAATGTAACAACATCTGTGTAAAGGGAGCATGAGTGGTTAAAACCTTTTGGGGCGTAGTTTTCTGTAATACGTGATTTTTGCTATATAGATATGGACTTGTAACTAATAAAGCAGAGCTAATTGTACACGCAAACCATGCAGTGTATTTAATTCTCTCCAGCTGATGAGCTCATAACTGATAAAATGACACTTACAGGTGAACAATCTGATTTAGATTCGACACAGCCAAATGTCATTAAGAACTATCTTCAGTGTAAAGAAGAACAATGAGACCAGGAAGTGATGATATGGTCTCCAGAGCCCTGATCTCAACATAATCAAGTCTGTCTGGGTTTAGAAGAAGAGACAGAAGTATTTGAGCCTACAGCCACAGAAAATCTGTGGTTAGTTCTTGGCAGGAAGGATGTTCCAAACATCTTGATGTTTGGAACATCCTCCCTGCCAAGTTCCTTTAAAAACTGTGTGCAAGTGTACCTAGAGGAATTGATGTTGTTTTGAAGGCAAAGGGTGATCACTCCAAGTATTGATTTGATTTAGATTTCTCTTCTGTTCATTCACTTTGCATTTTGTTAATTGATAAAAATAAACTATTAAACACTTATATTTTTGAAAGCATTCTTACTTTCCAGCATTTTTTCCCCAACTGCCTACACAGTATTTTATATGAATCAAAAAATATATATATTCCCAAGGTCTATACCCCCTCCTCTCCTGCCCTCCCTCTCTGCCACTGACTTTTCCTCCTTTATCGCCTCTAAAATTGACGCCATCCGTCATATTTCCTCGTTCCATCATTCTTCTGTGATCCCTACCACTTCACTATCCTCTCCCTCCAGCCACCAACTCTTGTGCCCCTTCCGCCCTACCTCAGGTGATGAAGTCCATTTTCTCATACTATCCTCTCCCCATCAACCTTCCCCCTAGATCCCATCTCCTCTCACCTCCATCACTCCCTCTCCCCCACCGCCTGTACATACCTGGCTCACCTCTTTAATCTGTCCCTCTCAACTGGCATCTTTCCATATCTCGACCCCACCTCGCTCTCTAATTATCACCCCATTTCAATTTTCCCATTTGCTTCTAAACTACTCAAGCGGATTGTTTGCAACCACCTCATCAGTTTTCTCTAGGACAACGCCCTCCTTGCTCTTCTCCAATCTGGCTTCCATCCCCTCCACTCCACTGAAACCACCCAGGCCAAAGTCCCTAATGATTTTCTCTCAGCCAAATCCAGGGGCCAGTACTCCCTGCTGATTCTCCAGTACGTCTAGCGGCCTTCAACACCGGGGATCACCCCACCTGCACACCATTTATTCAATTGGCCTCTCTGGTAATGCCCTTGCATGGCTTACCTCCTACCTCACCAACTGCTCCTTTTCTGTTTCCATTGCAGGCCACCCCCTCCCCTTTCAATTCTCCCCAAAGGTGACCCACAGGGCTCTGTTCTTAGGACTCCACTCTTTTCTCTGTACACCCTCAGAAATAAAAACAAACCTTTGATAACAGCACCCAGAAAATGTACAATACCACTCACTGTGGAAAACAACGGCCAAGCAGCTGTAAAAAACTGGATGGCTGCAAACCACCCAATTAAGGAACACACAAAAAAAAAAACACTAAGTTGCAGTGCTACAAACCTAATAAAATAATCTCAAATATAATGTAAAATTAAGTATAGAAATATATAAATAATTCAAAAATATATAAAACTCATGATTCACCAGATAAAACATATTTAATGTAAACAATAAAAACAAGAAGACTTTCTAACAATTGATACATATATAAATACACATATATAAAAATGGATGTTAGTAGACCTTACAATATTCAAGCTAAATCATGAAACAATATCAAATATGGGTGTATATGTGTTCAAATTGAAAAGCACAGATCATGAATAATCAATTGAAATAGCACAGTTCACTGTGGCTGTAAGTCCATAAAAACAGCTAATATTAACTGGATATCGTCATTCACCTCATATGATGCAATGAGAAGTCTATCACAGACAATTGTCTTAAGAATTCAGAGAGTATGGCAAGTTTTTGGGTTGGGTACGTATTATCAATGCTGAAAAATCAGACATGCTTTATTCCTACAAAAAAAAAAATCTGAATTGTTAAAACGAATAGAAAACTTAAGTGTTTAAACACTTAACCTGCCGCTTTAAATTAACCTTCATCTAAGTCGCGCTCACGTGAAAGTGAAGTGCCGGAGTCCTGTGTCTTCGGAATCAGTGCCTGTCAGCATGCCGCTTCCATCGGAGATGTGGACCTTCGGTTTTCAGGTAAGTCTCTTTATTTTGTATTTTTTTTTCTCACATTTCTGATTTGTTTTGTAGGAATAAAGCCTGTCGGATTTTTCAGCATCGGTGATGTGATTACCACCGAGTTTTTTAACTGTGCAATTGTTGAACCAGCCACGTTAATTTAGACAAAATCAGTCATGAATGTCAAGTAAATCAGGAGGTGTAGATAATAAGAAACTGCAGACTGCTGTAATAGATGTGTTTGGCTGAAAAATATCACTGATGAAAACATGTATTCCAAAAATATACTTTGAACCTTAATGTGGATAAGTAATAGAGCCAAACTCCACTTAGCAGTGGAATACTCACTGACACAGCTTAGCCTCCATAATCACGGAGCCGGCAGTGAGATTTAATCCGACCTCTGATCCATACTAGCTTAAGCCCCCCATACCTCTGCAAAAGCTGGAGCTTCCTGGGTGCTTTGACAGCTCACACTTGTCGGAATAATAACCCTGGGTGGGCTCACAACAGAATGTCCAGACGAATATGGGTGAAAGTCAGTCACAGCCTGGGATCCACACTTATGAACACTGCAGCGGAATAGCCGGCTTAAGGATATCAACACACCGGCATCTCAAAGATGATCCGTTTACTCTCAGTGGGTGGTCTGAAGTTAAAAACAACTTGTATGGTGCACGAGTGCCGATAATTTTCCAAATAACAAGAGATGGCTTTGAAAGTGTACTTAGCCGAGAGGTCAACGACTAAACCTTCAAAAATCCTAACGCATTTCATTACAATGTAACTTCATCAGAGGGCAAACTCATCACTTCCTTCCGCCTCCAGTACCAACTATATGCCAATGATACTCAACTCTACATCTCTTCTGTTGATCTTTCCTTTTTCCTACTTTCTCAGGTATAAAGTTGCCTCTTCAGCCATCTCATCTTGGATGTCCTCATGATTTCTCAAAATTAATATAGCCTAAACTGAACTCACTGTCTTCCCTCCTTTTAGATTTTCATCCCCCCCGAATTCTCTTTCACTGTTAACAATACCACTATCTGATCTGTTCCCCAACTCAACAGCCTAGTTGTAACCTTTGACTCATCCCCCTCCTTTGCCCCCGACATTCAATCGCCTGCTCAAACCTGTCGCTTCCAGCTTCACAACATTGCTCATATCCAATCTCTCCCAGGATGCCACCAAAACTATTATGCCACCAACACAAACTGATCATTTCCCTGTTTCCTGTAACCTTCTACTTAATGGCCTCCATAGCTCCTATGTCACTGTCCTTCGCTCTATACTAAATGCATCTGCTAGACTTATATTCCTCGCACGCCACTCTTCATCTGCCTTCCTTCTCTGCCTAGCCTTACACTGGCTCCCCTTCTACTACAGAATCCTTTTCAAACTCCTCACCTACAAGGCCCTCGCCCACTCCACTGCTCCATACATCTCCAACCTTCTCTCCATATACACTCCCCCTTGTCCCTTGCGACCAGTCAGTGACTGTCGATTCTCCTTCCCTCTCGTCGTCACATCCCACTTCCGTACCAAAGATTTTTCCCGTGCTGCCCCCTCCTCAGAAACGATCGCCCTCATTCTATTAGACTCTCCCCTAGTCTGAGCAGTTTCAAATGGGCACTGAAAACAGACCAAACTGACCATTGCCATGCAGCTGGTACCCATATATAATATGGGATATACCAAGCGCAGGCTTGTTTTTTCTCTAGTTTTGTTTCAAAATATTGCCTTATTGTCATAGCAGCTAGCTATCAAGCCTATATAAGGCACATTTGGGTGTGGCTCACAAGCCAGCCCTTGCTGCTAGATGTAAACCCCTATACCTGGGAGATGAGTGCATCTGATTTTAACAACATTTTAATGGTGTTTAAAGCTTATAGGTCAGTGTAGGATCTGCATATAATGAGGTGCCCTTGACGCTGGGATGGGGCAGACTAATATAGGCAATGTACAGTATTTGCGCTCCAATACCGATACAACCGATTCAAGTCCTAGGTTTCTCGGGATGACACGTAGTTTCAGCCATATTATTTGCACCCACTACAGGTCAGGTGTAAATGTTGTCTGATAGCAATTACTGACATGGCATAGTGTTTGAATTAAAAAGTACACATAAATGTTTATTTTACATATACATGTGCGTATACTGTAGTCTGTTGTGTGTGTCTACATACAGCAAGTACTGTTTAGCCAGAGCGTACTTACACCCAGATTCAAATAGAAACATATCTTGAAATATGCTTTGAATATGGTCAGAACTATGCTGAAGTTCCGTGCAAATTGCGTTTGGACTTGAATCAGGCCCAAAATGAACTTTTTAGAGAAAAGCTAGAAAGGGAAGCATATTTCTTTCATTCTCCCACCTCCATCTCCTGCAAGGACAGGTGCCAAGTCTGTTAGGGCACAGGAACTCTTGCAACTAGCACTGTTATTAGTGATAGAGCTCACTGGGGCAAACAAAAATAATAATATTAATAATTAATATTCATTAATAATAAATCAATAAATGTAAGAGTTCCTGCATCTGGTGGATGTAAAAATGGCAGTTGAAACAATAGGAAAGATAAGTAACAAGGTCTCTATTGTATAATAGCCAGCAAAAATGTTGTCTGGATTGTATACTAAAAACCAGAGACTGTGCACTGCACTGTTTACTAGCTACCACAAATGTATTTGTATATTAAATGTTCGCTACCTGTGATGATACCAGGTTTAGGTTTGGTCCATTTGTGTCCACCTAATGTTAGCTGGGCATCCGGGGGGTAACTTCATGTGCCCCGTGAGGATAAACAATACCTTTTATGGGTTCCATGTCACTCAAGCAACAACAGTTAGAAACTCCAACGGTTCTTTAGACCATCCCAAAAAGAGCACCCCCAACTGGGCTCAGACTCCTCCTTTTTAGGTCAGTTTAGTTCCCATGCTCACAGGGCTGGGCCTGGGCGACTTTAGATAGGGGACCTACCACGGATTGGCAGCGGTCATGAGGGGTTCTTAGTGGCCAGTCCCTTCCCAAACCCACACAGCCATTGCCCTAGCAGGGGGGCTAGTCTGATTTCAGGCGCTGACTAGATGGTCACAGAATGGTACAATGGGGGCCCCACTTTGTATAACTAAGGGGCTGCATCTGGATTCGAAGTAAACAACACCCTATTTAACCCCTTTCATTAATTTTAACCAAAATTTGTCTGCCAGCTGATCTTCCTACAGCCCCTGAGAGGGGTACTGCAGCCCCTCTGGGGGATGAAAAACAAGTAGAGGCAAAGGGAAGGAAGGAAAGAAGGAAGGAGAGTTAGTTTAAGAAAAACAATAAATAAAATGACTAAGTAAAGATTACAAAACTGCTGCTTTGGACTGACTACTAGAGAATCTTTTCTCCCTTACAGCATGTTTAATACCATAAGAGCATAGGAAAGTTATTATCTGCATTGATATCACAAAATCATTAACTTAAAATCCATATTTATCTTTACGTGCTGTTTCATATCATTGTATGTCATTTGTTTGTAACATGATCCATTCAACGTACAGTGCTGCAAGTATGTGGGTGCTTTGTAAATAAAAGATAATATTTCTATTTACTGTGTATTTATTGTACAAAACATGCGGGCTACAATAAACTTTATATTTTCTACTAGTGTGGGCCATTGTAACTTGTGTTACTTGTCAAATACCGGTTTGGCACTGTCCCTACATAATGACTTGCTGATTACAGGTAATGGAACTGGCAGAGTAGCAAAGAACACAAAACATACTTAGAGCTCTTGATCTACAACAACAGAGTCATGTTGTAAGCAAAGGTCAAATGGGTTCATCTAATTTAATAAGAATTAACTTATTTTTCCAGGATTTATACCAATTAAAGAGAAATGACTCAAAGCTTCTTGTTTTACCTCCAATATGTTTGGAATTATATCCTTTTCACAAATTTTTAAGAATGAATCCTTGTCAAAGTATGGATCAACCTTCACAATTTCTGTCAAGACCTCTGACATTTCAGTCTTGGAAAACATTCCCCCTGAAAAATAAACACTGCTATATAAAGTGACAATAAAACATTTGCTTTAAATGATATAACCTGATTTAAGAACATAAACCAGTACTACAATAAACTAAGGTCCTCAAGATATCAGGTGCCTCTGGTGATGGTAAACACAGACTTTGTTTCTGTGACAACAGTTATTTTGGACTTTTCTTTGGACTCCCTGGATACTTCCATATATTTAAACACCCTAAAATAAACACTTCTAATTAGCATCTAATGAGTGGAAATTAATAAATCTACTAAACTTCTGGAATTTGCAATTCCTGAAGAGACTATTTCTCCTGTGAAATAAGTTCAATATTGTGGTTAATATTGGGAATTTTCTACTATTTGTTCTGATAAACATACATTATTTTTATGTTATAATATATATAAAATATGTCTAGTATATGGTAATTTTTGGCTCTATTTTACTACATTGTATATAATTCTTATTTTTATTAATTATTTTTATGTACACCGATCAGTGTGACAAGCAAAGAGAATAACATTGTCTCATTACAATGGCACCTGTCAAGGGCTGATTAGGCAGCAAGTGAACAGTCAGTTCTTGAAATATGTTGGAGGCAGGAAACATTGGCAAGCATAAGGATCTGAGCGACTTTGACAAGAGCCAAATTGTGATGGCTAGACAACTGGGTCAGAGCATGTCCAAAAACGGCAGGTCTTGTGGGGTGTTACCATTATGCAGTAGTTAGTACCTACCAAAAGTGGTCCAAGAAAAAAAACCAACCAGTGAACAGGTGACAGGGTCATAGATGCCCAAGGCTCATAGATGCACATGGCCAGCCTGTCTAGTCCGATCCCAAAGAAGAGCTACTGTAGCACAAATTACTGAAAAAGTTCATGCTGTCTATGATAGAAAAAGTATTAACACAGAGCAATGGGGCTGCGTAGCCGCACATCGGTCAGAGTGCCCACAATGGGCAAGTGAGCGCCAGAACTGGACCATGGAGCAATAGAAGAAGGCCTAACTGATGAATCACATTTTCTTTTACATCATGTGGATGGCCGGGTGCATGTGCGTCGTTTACCTGGGGAAGAGATAGCACCAGGATGTTCTATGGGATGTTCTATAGGAAGAAGGCAAGTCAGCGGAAGCAGTGCGATGCTCTGGGCAATGTTCTGCTGGGAAACCACATTCCTGGATTCATGTGGATGTTACTTTGACACGCACCACCTACCTAAACATTGCTGCAAATCAAGTGGACCCCTTTATGGCAACGGTATTTCCTGATGCCAGTGGCCTCTTTCAGCAGGATAATGCACCCTGCAACACTGCAAAAATTGTTCAGGAATGGTTTGAGGAACATGACAAAAGAGTTTAAGGTGTTGGCCTCCAAAATCCCCAGATCCGAGCTATGGAGGCCCCATATCGCAACATACTGTACTGAGAGTATCTGTTGATAACGACTTGGTGACACATAGCACAGGACACCTTCAGAGGTCTTGTGGAGGCCATGCCTCAACGGTTCATAGCTGTTTTGGTGGCATGAGGTGGACCCACACAATATTAGGCGGGTGGTTTTAAATGTTGTGGCTGATCGGTATATATGTGTACATATTTCCTAATATCTTATATAATTATACTTGCTATTAATTAGTGTTATATATATGTATTTTAAAAATTACAGTATGCGATAAATACTTTTAGATGGACAAAACCTAAATACTACATTTTTCTTTTCATCTGTATATCCCCATTTTGTGCTGAAGGGAATCAGTATGCTACGGATTTGCTTTTTCTACTACTAAATTGATCGTACATAGTTCTACTGGCTGACCTCATTTTTTTTTTTTTATAAAGTAGCTATTACGGCTAATATGGCCATCATACACGAGGAGACCTCAGTGACTTTGAAATATGGTTGATTGCTGCCATTGACAGGAGCATTAATGACCAAGACAGCTCAACTTGCTAATATTTCACGGTTTCTAAGCTGATGTCAACATGGAACTCCAAGAAAAAACACCATCAGCAATGGGCAACAGCTGGAGGAAGGGCACTGTGGCTGGATCACTTATAAATAACTTATTGTATGAATTTATTTAAAGTAAATAGTGCAGGGCGCTTACTTATATAATTACAGATTTACTTATTTTGTGGTATCGTGTGGCATTTTGTATAGGAAATGCATTATTTTCTGAGGTATATGTCTAATATGATAAGCATTTGTTTGAGGAATCTGTTATGCAGCTTCAAGAGGAAGTCTTCATTAAGGCTAATCAAGTCTATTCATGCGAGTAACCCAGAGCCGGATTTAGACCACATGGGGCCCTAGGCAAGATACTGGTTTGGGGCCCCCTCCCTGAAAAAATCCATAGCACTATAGTTTTTTAGCATAACATATACCCCTATTCAGGGGCTGGCTGGAAGACTTTAGCCCGGGGGGGCAAGCACATAGCACTGGCCCATAAGTAGCCACCCATTTTTAAAGGGTGGTCTCACCTCCAGCCCTGGGAGGGCCCTCTTGGGACCGCTGGGCCCTAGGCAATTGCCTAGGTTGCCTAATGGTAAATCCGGCCCTGGAGTAACCAACATATTCTTTTTAGTCTAAATGCACCACAGGAGGTTGTTACCATTGTTCCTGAGTGGCCTTTTGTCCAGTGTTAGAAACTGTCTGAACATTGTAAACAGCACGTGATGTTAAATATCACAGATAACTCTAAATTTTGTTAAGTATAAATTGCATTTAAATCGATGTTTGGGGTAACATATTGCATCTTGATACTAAAATTAACTTACACTTCTTGGGGCCAGCAAAAAGTGCAGGGGGCTGGCTTACCCCTTGCTAGGCTGTGTCCAAAACTGAATAAACAGCACTGGTTTGTATTGAAATGTATCATTATTGTCCCATCTGACTTTCTGATCACTGGTACCTTCAACCAGTGTGAACTGTCCCTATCAGGGCACTTGAGCGAAACATAACTTGCTTCAAGACCTGCTTGACAACGTCTTCCCTGCTGTAATTTCCTGTGACCTACAGATTAGACCCAAATCTAATCCGTTTCCAGTTGTTCTGAGGTTTGGACCCAGCTTTCCGGCACCACCGCTATGCCCGCTACCCAGCAGCTCAGGCCAGTGTGATAGGCCAGGGGGGATCCATCCACAGCAACCCTGATCTATAGGAAGGGGTCAGTGGTACCAGCCCAGGTGCACCAGCAAGGGGGTACACAAGCAGCCACAGTTACCCAGAAGGAACGTGGTTCTGGATGCCGAGAGGGAGCCCAGTGGTGGCAGCAGCTTAAACCACTCCTACTGCGGTTAGAGGGCGCAATTGGGATAAAGAAAGGGAACGGTGGCAAAGTAAGGCCAGCCGGTTCCCAGCAACAACAGACAGGGTGGCATAGGCGGTCCTTTCTGTCAGAGGCACAAACCAGGATCATGATATCTGTGCATTACTTCTAAGGGCAAGGCAAAACAAATGAGAAAGAGTGAAGTGGATGAAGGTGATATGGTCAGATGAAACACTCTGATGCTGCATCAATTCCAGGAACTGCTAGACTCAATACAATGGTGCATACAGGCTGTGGTGGCCCAACAATCGATTCATTGACTTTATAGTGGTGTTCAATTTTCTTGTCCACCTGTATTTCAACAGCTACTTTGATCAAATTAACACATTCATTGTGTATATTGATAACAAAAAACTTTTACACAGACGCACAAATACTTGTCATTAAAAATGACATTGGTTTTTCCTCTTATTACATTAGAAAAAAAAAAGATCTGAAAAGTCCACACTAACATAGCATGGGTCCCTATTTGTATATTAATGATACCCACAGATATATTCTGATGTTTTGTGTGTCATTTTTATGCTACTGTAGCTATTCGCCTTAGCAAGTTGAAATGGAACAAAAATTAATAACTTGTACCATTAAAGATTTTTAATGCATCAAACAAGATAAAAATCAATACGTTTACAGACAGTTAAACAATATTATCTAACCTTCAAACCAATATCTAATACACACTATATATTTATTATTTCAGTATTTGCTTTCTTTTAGGCGTCATCAATGATAATACTATAAAAATTAACTTACCAATAAGGTCGCTTATTTTGTCCGTAATGGTGCGTGACGCTCTGATAATTGCATTATCACTTTCGTCATATTTCATCTTCATTTCAAAAAATCCTGATTACAAAAAAATCAGTTCAATTTAGATTCAATCATGGTTTTTTAATAAAATAAATAAGAAAAAAAATACTAGCTGTACAAGCAACTGTACCAATAAATAGACATACTAAAAAGCATTACGTGACAGGCTGATCTCTTCTCCTTCTGTAATCATTTTATATTTGTTTGAAGCTCTCAATATAACTTTGGAAAAATTATGCAAACTAATACATAGTATTTACTCAGGTTATTAGTAAGGTGAATTTATATATATATATATATATATATATATATATATATATATATATAAATTTCTGTCTGCATGTCATATTTATTATTTATCACACAACTGGTGATATTTGTAGTCCTCAACAAGACTAGAAGTCCAGATGGGTCAAAAATTCATGGGGTAACAAACAAATCATTATAAAATTCAGGACAATTAAGGTTATAGCATAACACAATTCATAAGCAGTTGTTATCCAAATCTCTGTAGCCTGTCTAACACATTTATAAGCTATGCTGACTCTGGAAAGTTTCCAGAGTCTGTATACTTCTCAATTGGCAGATGCCAGAAATTGCTATTGGTCAAAGTTATATGGGAGACTCAAAGTTTCAAGTGCTATTATTTTATCACTTCTACAAATTTTATTTGTTGGTTGGGATGTTTTTTGCTGAAGTCTGCTACAATCCCAAGGATGCATCTGATGCGCAATTAACACAAATTAGAAAGATACCTGCACCCAAGTAGGTTCCAAGACCTGGCAGACATTTAAAGGCAAATGTAAAGTCAGCATTGTAAAGTGGTCTAAAGACCAGACAGGTCTAATTATTTAGCAGTATATTACATTGTCCAATAGGAGATATTGTTAGAATATATGGCTACATACCACGTCTTTATTTTTGACAAAGGTTTATAATGACTAATAATTGCTCATGCATAACAACTACTTAGAACAAAAGGTACACAGGCAACATGATTATGCTCCTTGTAGCAATTGATGAAAATTGGGTCAATGAAAGCTGATTCGTCAAAGAAAATTGCAGCAGGCTATAGGGTCAACTTGAGCTATATTAGTTGATAAATATGCTGGTCACACTCACTGCAATCCTGTCACTTGCTATTTTGTTCAGCTGCTGGATTACTTCCAATACAACTGTGGCATGTTACTAGAGAGGACACATTGGCCAATAGTGTTAAATGTTCAGACTGCATGTAGCAACTAGGGATGTGCACCGGCGACTTTTGAGGTCTCGTGTTTTGTGTTTTGGATCCGGATTTTCGTTATTTTTGGGGTTCGGATTTGTCTCGCAAAACACTTGACGAAAGGTCTCGGTTCGGATTTAAGGTATTGGATTCGGATTTTTTTTGAAAAAAACATAAAAAGTTTAAAAATCAAGTTTTTGGGCTTATTTTCACTCCTAGGCTATTATTAACCTCAATAACATTCAATAACAAGCATTTCCACTAATTTACAGTGTATTCTGAACACCTCACAATATAGTTATTAGTCCAAAACGTTGCAACAAGGTATCTTTCTGGACTGCGTAGAGGAGTGGGTCACCACAATATATATTAAAAACCCTGAACTTTTATGATTCGCACCAATAAATGTACCTGGACTGCGTAGAGGAGTGGGTCACCACAATATATATTAAAAACCCTGAACTTTTATGATTCGCACCAATAAATGTACCTGGACTGCGTAGAGGAGTGGGTCACCACAATATATATTAAAAACCCTGAACTTTTATGATTCGCACCAATAAATGTACCTGGACTGCGTAGAGGAGTGGGTCACCACAATATATATTAAAAACCCTGAACTTTTATGATTCGCACCAATAAATGTACCTGGACTGCGTAGAGGAGTGGGTCACCACAATATATATTAAAAACCCTGAACTTTTATGATTCGCACCAATAATTGTACCTGGACTGCGTAGAGGAGTGGGTCACCACAATATCTTAAAAACCCTGAACTTTTATGATTCGCACCAATAATTGTACCTGGACTGCGTAGAGGAGTGGGTCACCACAATATATTAAAAACCCTGAACTTTTATGATTCGCACCAATAATTGTACCTGGACTGCGTAGAGGAGTGGGTCACCACAATATATTAAAAACCCTGAACTTTTATGATTCGCACCAATAATTGTACCTGGACTGCGTAGAGGAGTGGGTCACCACAATATCTTAAAAACCCTGAACTTTTATGATTCGCACCAATAATTGTACCTGGACTGCGTAGAGGAGTGGGTCACCACAATATATTAAAAACCCTGAACTTTTATGATTCGCACCAATAATTGTACCTGGACTGCGTAGAGGAGTGGGCACTGGGCACCACAATAAAATATATAAAAAACCTTCAACAGATCTGCATTACACTACACATACGGCTGCTCCTCCATCCTCTCCATCATATACATGTTGGAGTTTTAGCGTGTGACAACCTCTTGTTTTTGATAATGTCAGTGCATTTTGAATATTTTTCAATTTGCCCCACACCACTGAATGTACTTTATCTATGATACGCAATACGCATCTATCTATCTTGACTGCGTAGTGTGGTGGCCCCGGTACACAATTTGGTACAGAGGCCACAATATAATTAAAAAACCCTCCACGTGTCTGAATTCCACCAAACAAGTATCTGGACTGCATAGTGGGGTGGCCCCAGTACCCAATTTGATACCGGGGCCACAATACCTCCTCCAAACATGGTACAGACAATTCGTCATTGAGATCCCAGACAGACAGGGTCAAAGTGTTATTGTTTGACTTTGTAAACCCAAAAAACTGTCCCTGTTGCACATAGTCGTGCAATGAAGACTGACTTTTTCATTTAAAGGCACGATCTTTCAAGTGTAGTGTTTGTAAGTCTAAGTCATATTATACTTTTGGTAAAATTGGTTTATTTTGTTCCTCTTTATGGTAATTAATTAGTAATAGAATTAAAGTATGAAATAGAATTAAAGTATGAAATAGAATTAAAGTATGAAATAGAATTAAAGTATGAAATAGAGTGGTATAGAGTTGTAGTGTGGTATAGATAGAGTGGTCCACACAATATAATAATAATAAAACCCTCCACGTGTCTGAATTCCACCAAACAAGTATCTGGACTGCATAGTGGGGTGGCCCCGGTACCCAATTTGATACCGGGGCCACAATACCTCCTCCAAACATGGTACAGACAATTCGTCATTGAGATCCCAGACAGACAGGGTCAAAGTGTTATTGTTTGACTTTGTAAACCCAAAAAACTGTCCCTGTTGCACATAGTCGTGCAATGAAGACTGACTTTTTCATTTAAAGGCACGATCTTTCAAGTGTAGTGTTTGTAAGTCTAAGTCATATTATACTTTTGGTAAAATTGGTTTATTTTGTTCCTCTTTATGGTAATTAGTAATAGAATTAAAGTATGAAATAGAATTAAAGTATGAAATAGAATTAAAGTATGAAATAGAATTAAAGTATGAAATAGAATTAAAGTATGAAATAGAGTGGTATAGAGTTGTAGTGTGGTATAGATAGAGTGGTCCACACAATATAATAATAAAACCCTCAACTGGTCTGAATTCCACCAAACAAGTATCTGGACTGCGTAGTGTGGTGGCCCCGGTACACAATTTGGTACCGAGGCCACAATGTAATTAAAAAATTGGGCATCAACTGTCACCGTTGTTTAATATCTGATACACCTAAATATGGACTGCACAGTGGAGTGGCCCCGGTAGTAAATTTGGTGCCGGGGCCACAATACCTCCTCCAACTTCCAAGTGTAGTGTTTATAAAGACAGACAGCGTCGAACTGTTATTAGTTGACTTTCTTAACCCTAAAATTGTCCCTGTTGCAAATATTCGTGCAATGGACAGTTACTTTTTTATTGAAAGACTCAAGCTTTCAAGTGTAGTGTTTATAAAATATAAACAACAATACAGTAGTTTTAGAGCACGTCAATACCTCTTGTTTTAAATTATGACACGGCATTTTACTTTTGGTTTAATTTCTTGTATTTTTTTAAATTTGGTTTTACTTTTTGAACATGGCAAACGACTGTTGATTGGTCATATAATGCCAAAAAAAAAGGTCCAAGATGGAATTGTCCTTGGGCCCTCACACCCACCCTTATGTTGTTGAAATAGGACATGCACACTTTAACAAACCAATCATTTCAGCGACAGGGCCTACCAAACAACTTTGGCTGAAATGATTGGTTTGTTTGGGCCCCCACACCAAAAAAGCTATTCATCTCTCCCTGTACAGACTAAACAGGCTCTACTGAGGCAAGATGTCGTCCTCATCCTCAACCTCTGATTCCTCTCCCCCTACAGTGTGTACTTCCTCCTCATCACACATTATCAATTCGTCCCCGCTGGACTCCACAACCACAGGTCCCTCTGTAGTATCTGGAGGGCAGTGCTGTACTTCATTGAGGAATTGATTATTCATTTTTATAAACATCATTTTTTCAACGTTGTGAGGAAGCAACCTCCTTCGCCGCTCACTGACCAGGTTCCCCGCTGCACTAAAAACTCTTTCCGAGTACACACTGGAGGGGGGACAACTCAGGTAAAATAGAGCCAGTTTGTACAGGGGCTTCCAAACTGCCTTTTTTTCCTGCCAGTAACAATATGGACTGTCTGACATGTCTACTTGGATGGTGTCAGCAAAGTAATCATCCACAATTTTTTCTATTGTGACAGCATCCAATGCAGCGAGAGTAGACATGTCTGCAATGGTTGGCAGATCCTTCAGTCCGGACCAGATGTTATCAGCATCCCCGCCAGTGCCTCTTTTGGGAAAACTGAGCTTTTTCCTCGCAGCCATAGATGTGGAAGAAAATGAGGGTGGAGCTGTTGGCATGTCACGGTCCTCTTCAGAGGACAATCTCCTGACCAGCAGGTCTTTGCACCGCTGTAGACTTGTGTCCGCCGGAAACAGAGACACAACATACGCTTTAAACCGAGGATCGAGCACGGTGGCCAGAATGTATTCCTCTGACTTTAAAAGAGTGACCACCCTCGGATCCTGGCAAAGCGTACGAAGGGCTACATCCACAAGAGCTACATGCTTGGTGTAATCGCAATGGCTTACCAGCTCCTTCCTCACTTTCTCCAGCTGCTTCTGCAACAGCCTGATCAGGGGAATGACCTGACTCAAGCTGGCAGTGTCGGAACTGACTTCTCGTGTGGCAAGTTCAAATGGCTGCAGAACCTTGCACAACACGGAAATCAGTCTCCACTGCGCTTGACTGAGGCGCATCCCCACTCCTTTGCCTATGTCGTAGGTGGCTGTGTAGGCCTGAATGGCCTTTTGCTGCTCCTCCATCCTCTGCAGCATATAGAGGGTGGAGTTCCAGCGTGTCACAACCTCTTGTTTGAGGTGATGGCAGGGCAGGTTCATGCTTTTTTGATGTGCCTCTAGTCTGCGGTAGGCACTGGCTGAATGCCGAAAGTGTCCAGCAATTTTGCGCGCCACCGCAAGCATCTCCTGCACACCCCTGTCACTCTTGAGGTAATGCTGCACCACCAAATTAATGGTGTGGGCAAAACATGGGACGTGCTGGAAATTGCCCATATTTAATGCCTGCACAATGTTACTGGCATTGTCTGACACCACAAATCCCCATGAGAGTCTAAGTGGGGTAAGCCACTGGGAGATAATTTCCCTCATTTTCTCTAATATGTTGTCAGCGTTGTGCCTCTTATTAAAGCCTGTAATGCACAATGTTGCCTGCCTTTGCATGAGCAGCCATTTTGTAGATGCTGCTACTGATGCAGCTGTTGCTGTTGCTGCGGAAGGGGATGCATCTACCCAGTGGGCTGTCACAGTCATATAGTCCTTCGTTTGCCCAGAACCACTTGTCCACATGTCCGTGGTTAAGTGGACAGTGGGTACAACCGCATTTTTAAGAGCACTGAGGACACTTGATCGTACTTCTCTGTACATTTTTGGTATCGCCTGCCTAGTGAAGTGGAATCTCGAGGGGATTTGGTACCGGGGACACAATACCTCCATCAACCCTCTAAATCCCACTCCACTGATGGCGGACACCGGGCGCACGTCTAACACCAACATTGCAGTTACAGCCGCAGTTATACGCTTTGCAATAGGGTGACTACTATCGTATTTTGTGGTCATGGCAAACGACTGTTGGACGGTCAATTGTTTTGTGAAAGACTTAGCGGTCTTACGACTTCCCCTCTGGGAAGATGACCGACTAACAGCAGCAACAGCAGCAGTGGCAGTAGTAGGCGTACCGCTGCAGGATTCCTCGGATGAATCCCGTATTGAGGAGGACTCAGTCTGGCTGCTGACTTGGGCTGCAGGACTGAATCTGATGGAGATTGTGGAGGAAGTTGACGAGGAGGGTGTTGCTGGTGTGTATCCAACTGGACCACGGGATTTAGGTGTCCCTGTACCGATGAGGGTCCTAGCCCCAGTTCCTGAACTAACCACTGAACTATGAAGGTTATTCAGGTGACGTATAAGGGAGGATGTTCCTAGGTGGGCAAGATCCTTACCCCTGCTTATTTGAGCTTTACATAAGCTACATATGGCCATACATTGGTTGTCTGGATTTGGATAAAAATAACTCCAGACCGAAGAGGTGCATTTTTTGGTCTTCTGACCAGGCATGACGATGGGCTTTTTCATCCCATGGACATCAGCTGTTTCCCCCCCTGGTGCCTCATTTACAATAACCACATCACCATCCTCATCATCAAGTTCCTCCACAGCGCCAGCTACATCATCAATAGCCTCCTCCCGAGCCACCTCTTCCCGTACAGTGATGGGAAGGTCAGGCTTGACAACCACCAACATCCTTGGACTCGCCTTGTGGATTTGTGATAATTTCTCTTTAGAAGGCAGAGTTGTTTGCTGTTTTGTTGCTGACAGCATAACTCTCTTCAATTTTTTGTAGGGGGGGGGGGAGGAGGAGGGCTAAGATCCGTGGGTGAAGCTGAACCACTAGTCATGAACACGGGCCAGGGCCTAAGCCGTTCCTTGCCACTCCGTGTCGTAAATGGCATATTGGCAACTTTACGTTTCTCCTCAGATGATTTTAAGTTTCTCTTTTTGCTACTTTTTCTTAACTTGGGCTTTTTGGATTTTACATGCCCGGTACTACGAGATTGGGCATCGGGCTTGGAAGACGACGTTGATGGCATTTCATCGTCTATGTCATGACTAGTGGCAGCAGCTTCAGCATTAGGAGGAAGTGGGTCTTGATCTTTCCCTACTTTATCCTCCAAATTTTTGGTCTCCATTATATGTAGCACAAGATACTGCAGAATGTGTGAACTTGGTAATATTGCAGTACCAATGGACTTATACTGCTGGAATGGTTTTGCAAATTTGGTTATAATTATTATATATTTTTTTTTTTTAAATTTTTTATTTTTTTTTACTTTTTTTTTATTTTTAAAAAACTTGGGAATAGTGGGGAAATAACTATGCCCTTAGAAGCACAGAGCACAGGACACAGCACCACTGGACTGAACAGGACACGGCACAGGACCCAGCAGCACTACGGAACTCAGCAGGACAGAGCACAGGACACAGCACCACTGGACTGATACTGCAGAATGTGTGAACTTGGTAATATTGCAGTACCAATGGACTTATACTGCTGGATTGGTTTTGCAAATTTGGTTATAATTATTATATTTATTTATTTTTTTTTTACTTTTTTATTTTTTTTTACTTTTTTTTATTTTTTAAAAACTTGGGAATAATGGGGAAATAACTATGCCCTTAGAAGCACAGAGCACAGGACACAGCACCACTGGACTGAACAGGACACGGCACAGGACCCAGCAGCACTACGGAACTCAGCAGGACAGAGCACAGGACACAGCACCACTGGACTGATACTGCAGAATGTGTGAACTTGGTAATATTGCAGTACCAATGGACTTATACTGCTGGATTGGTTTTGCACATTTGGTTATAATTATATTTTTTTTTTTTTAATTTCTAATTTTTTATTTTTTTTTACTTTTTTTTTATTTTTTAAAAACTTGGGAATAATGGGGAAATAACTATGCCCTTAGAAGCACAGAGCACAGGACACAGCACCACTGGACTGAACAGGACACAGCACAGGACCCAGCAGCACCACTGACCTCAGAAGGACAGAGCACAGCACACAGCACCACTGGACTGATACTGCAGAACACAGCACAGCACAGCACAGCACAGCACAGCACAGCACAGCACAGAACAGAACTAAACAGCACAGAACTAAACAGCACAGAGAACCACCTAACACACCCTCCCTCTACCCTGATCAATGCCCGAGTGAAGATGGCGGCGACTAGCGGGGAATTTATAGGATCCGAGTATCGCGAGATCCGACAACGGGATTATGAGTCAGAGCCTCAGTTTCACTTTTGAATTTGGCGCCAATACCCGGATCTGTCTCGGATCCGCAACGTTCGGGTGGGCTCGGATTTCATAAATCCGAGTGCGCTCATCCCTAGTAGCAACATGCCCAAAAATGATCCTATTTCATTTTGGAGACATATACCTGGAAAATCACTTAGTGTTTGACTAGCACTACACAGAACTCTAGGTGAGATGAGCAGAAAATCAAACAGACAGTCTCAGAAATTCCAAAAAGCAACGTGCACAGACTTAGGGACCAAAATTCTTGCTTGCTTCCTCTCCAAACTCTGATGTAGTTGACAGAAATAAAAGGTAGAAACACAGACTTAGAATACCACAGTAGAAAGACAAGTAGCTGCAATGAGTTAACATTGAGTATTGAAAATATAATGTAGTTTTATATTTCTGTCCATGATAGATATGCTCTGAATGTGTGTGCCCAAGTTGTAGCTGTGTTTGCATCTGAATCTGCTACAAGTGTGATGTGTTGTGTTTCCATGTCATGTACTTGTGTACTACTGAACACTATAGGCCAGAAAAAATAACAGTGCAAAACAGGTACTGTGGAAAGTATCCAAAAAAGGTGTTCTCATATAATAAGGAACAAATTGCAGTAGTTATATATAAACCAATATTTATTGCATAAAGAAGATATAAACCAATGCATACACTAAAAATGCAAATACTTACTGGCACAATCAGATCATCATTAGGTCAAATAAATGCACAGTGGCTAAGTGGTTAGCACTTCTGCCTCACAGCGCTGGTGTCATGAGTTCAATTCTCGACCATGGCCTTATCTGTGTGGAGTTTGTATATTCTCCCCGTGTTTGCGTGGGTTTCATCCGGGTGCTCCGGTTTCCTCCCACATTCCAAAAACATACTAGTAGGTTAATTGGCTGCTATCAAAATTGACCCTAGTCTCTCTGTCTGTGTGTGTATGTTAGGGAATTTCGACTGTAAGCTCCAATGGGGCAGGGACTGTTGTGAATGAGTTCTCTGTACAGCGCTGCGGAATCATTGGAGCTATATAAATTGATGATGATGATGATGGTGATGATGGATTCCCAAATATAATCAAAGATAAAAGTGTACTCATAGCTCTTAAATTCACACACATACTTCTAGAACATTAATAAGCAAAAAACACATCTAAAAATTAAACAGATGTGCTACAAGGAGCACAACTATGCTATTTTCAGCTAAATAAACAGTATGTGAACCTTACTAGTAGTTAATCATAATGAGGATCCAGGAGTTAATTATGTCACATCATTGTTGAAAGACACACTAGTCTATTGCAACTAACCCATTATAATATAGCAGGTAAATAAACATCTATAATGATGTTCATGAATAACAAACTTTGAACAAAATCTACAGGGAATGGAAAGGATAGAAAGCTATAGAAGGAGGTCTGGATTTAACCATCCAACGCTGCCAAATTGATGCATTCACCAGTGCCCTCTCCAAACCCTGAACCTTTCTCAGTGCATGCAAAATATCACCCACCACCACTTCACAGGGGAGGATCTTCTGCCTAATAGAGACCTGCCACCATGACATCGATGAGAAGTACCTAACCACTGCACCAACTAAAAAAAGAAAAGGTGCTCAACTCAAAGCTCCCATACCTCTTGAATGCCCTGTATGCCCACTCAGGGTAACTGAGACCCGAAAGACAAGGGATACTCAAGGCGTGTGAAACTCTCTCATAAACCCTTATGTTGAAGGAACATTTAAGCAAGAAATGGATGCCCATGGGACACTCCTCCCATGGGCAGCCATGTTCATCGACCCTTGTGTGCTTTAAATTTCCCTTCACATAAAGCCCACCATAAAAGGAGAGCCAGTCAATGTGTATGTACTTCAGGGGTATCCTCTGGGAGTTCACCAGAGCTATACCTGCCCTTCAGACACTGCTCGGGTAGTCCCTCAATAACAGTAGCTCATCAGAGTTTATTGAAGATTCTCCTCTCCAACTCCCTTATAGAAGAGCTCTTGACCGCCTCCACTTCAATTCACCATCAGCTTGTCACCTTCAAACCAAGAGACCCATAAGTCGGGAGAAACCCATGGGGAACTTGGGAACTCTTCACTATACCTCCCCCTTTCCATGCACTGAGAAATGGAGACACCCTGAAACTATCTATTTACCGGAGGAGTCTCCAAAAACAGACTTCCGAAGTTTAGTCTAATAAAGCTAGTCAAAAAGAAGAGCACTGGGTTTACCATACCCAGGTCCCCCTCCCTTTGGTTTCTAGGTCACATAGGCTTGATGAGGTTTAACCAATTTCCACAAAGCATCTGGAAGAAAATTACATTAACTCTGGTCTATAGTGGTTCTGGCAAAATGCACACATAGCTAACATTCAAAAGGATCGGGATCATGTAAGTTTTGATCAGATCGACTCTCACAGAGACATTTTCCATCTCTTCAAAAACCCCTCTTTGTCGGAAGCTTCTCCCAGTCTATATTCCCAACTTCGGGTGGCATAATCACCTGGGCCAAACTGGACACCAAGTATTTTTACCTCATGACTAGCCTTGGGGAGACAGTCCGGAAGGTCACACTGTTGACCATCCTCACCTAACAAAAGTACTTTGCTCTTATCTTGGTTCACTCTAGAGCCTGAGGCCTCAGAGTACTGTTGTATTACAGATGTCATTACACCAGCCTCTGCCACATCAGAAAGAACAATGGTGACATCATCTGCATAAGCCACCAACTTCAGATGCCTCCTAGCTCAGTTGCATCCCTCTGACCATGCCGCCTTCTACCCTTCTGATAAAAGGGTTAACTGCAAAAACATATAAAAGGGGGCTCAGACGGGAACACCTGCCTGACTCCTGAATTCACCCCAAAGGCACGGCCCACCCAACCACTGACAAGAGGAAAGCTCTCAGCTAGACTATAAAGAGTACAAAGCCAGTTAAGCACCCTTGCTGGAAGACCATACCACCCAAGCAGAGGCCAGATGCTGGCAGATACTTTTCCCATTTCTCAGCCCTATATCGTTCCAGAGTCTTCCGGATGCAAGGACCGCACTAAAAGTGCTGCACCCTTTTACAGTGTAGTGCTAAGAAGGAAAAAAGTAGCAGACTAGAATATTTCACTATTCTGCTGAAAAGTTCTTTTGCCAGAATCTTGCAATCGACATTGAGAAGAGCGATGGGGCGCCAATTCTCAATTCAGCATGGTTTCTGTCCCTTGATTAACAGAATAAGGGCAGAAACTCTCATTGTCTCATGGAGGAAGGGAGTAATCCTTCACCCAGGCTCTTATTAAAAACCTGCAAGGAACATACACACAACATTTTTTCCCCCAGCACACTGCTATAGCCAGCAACAGATCTGCCATTTCTACTGTAGATAAAAATGCAAAAGTCTTTGTTGCACACATTTGCAAATGTATGTTTAAGCCATCCGCCACGCCAAGGCGCTTTTGCTAATAGGATGGTCCTACTCTAAACAATGAGAGTCCCATATATCAGGATAACCCCACCCTTTCAAGCACCTGTTATGGCCTATAAATTGATTTGAGCAGCTTCCACTTTTGTATTTGTCTGAGAGGCATGTTGGTGTCAGTAGCTGAGAGGGGGTACTGGCACTGAATTGCTGTTTGGAGGCTTCTGGGGTACCTCTTTGGTAAGTTGGCTCTCAATTTAAAAACACATATGTATGGCCCAAATATATGGGACTCTCATTGTTTAGAGTAGGACCATCCTATTGGCAAAAGCGCCTTGGCGTGGCGGATGGCTTAAACATACATTTGCAAATGTGTGCAACAAAGACTTTTGCATTTTTATCTACAGTAGAAATGGCAGATCTGTTGCTGGCTATAGCAGTGTGCTGGGGGAAAAAATGTTGTGTGTATGTTCCTTGCAGGATAACCCCACCCTTTCAAGCACCTGTTATGGCCTATAAATTGATTTGAGCAGCTTCCACTTTTGTATTTGTCTGAGAGGCATGTTGGTGTCAGTAGCTGAGAGGGGGTACTGGCACTGAATTGCTGTTTGGAGGCTTCTGGGGTACCTCTTTGGTAAGTTGGCTCTCAATTTAAAAACACATATGTATGGCCCAAATATATGGGACTCTCATTGTTTAGAGTAGGACCATCCTATTAGCAAAAGCGCCTTGGCGTGGCGGGTGGCTTAAACATACATTTGCAAATGTGTGCAACAAAGACTTTTGCATTTTTATCTACAGTAGAAATGGCAGATCTGTTGCTGGCTATAGCAGTGTGCTGGGGGAAAAAATGTTGTGTGTATGTTCCTTGCAGGATAACCCCACCCTTTCAAGCACCTGTTATGGCCTATAAATTGATTTGAGCAGCTTCCACTTTTGTATTCTTATTAAAAACCTCCATGAGGTGAGGGGCCAAGAGATCTTTAAAAGGCCTTGTAAAACTCAGGTGTTAAAGCATCTGGGCCTGGGGATTTTTTCAGAGACTAGCTGTCTATGGCCTCTTTCACTTTGTCTACCGTTATATATCTGCCTTCAGGCCTTCCAAGCCAGCATGACTGCCCCTCAGAACTTAAACACCCAAGATATCCTCCTGTTTGCTGTGGAAGACGTCTTGCGCATCATACAAGCATCTCACTTTCTTGTTGTCAACCAAGTTCCTGCAGCTCTGGTAAGGGTTTGGTGAGTGATAAGAACACTAATCCCTCTCCAGAACTAAGGACACATACCATTCATGTTCATACTGATACTCCCTGAGCAAAGATTTCACTTTGGAGATTTTTCCATTACCTCCACCTCCGAGATCAGAAAACCAAGTTTCTGCCTATTTGCAGAGTAAGAATGAGATTTTAACAATTGTCTTTTTAGCTACGAGACTGCTGAAGAATTTTTGAGTATTTCAGAATCAACTCTGACCTATTTAAGCCGGCATCCAACAGTGTCTCCCGTGTTTAAAGGAGAACAACAAAGGACTGTCTATCCTTTTCCTCCTTTAGGAATTCAGAGCTCAGGCACCACAGGGCCCCACCTTCCCTGAGGAGAATCCAAAGCATTCAAGATCATAGATCGGAAAAGGTGATCTGAGTACTCCACCACTCTCAGCTCAGGAGCCAAGATCGCAGAGTCAACTTTAACAAAAAACCTATATATATCTCAATGAAAAGACATTTTCTATCCCACCTTATTTGGGGCCCATAAATATTAATAAGCCATAGAACTTGCCCTTTTCAGTTTGACGTCCAAAACCATACATGTACCCACTTGCAACTTTATAACCCTTTGAATGTTTACCATTCCAGGAAAAAGCACTGCCAACTCACTGTACGCACTTGCCCACAAGAGACCAATAGGAGGGAGCTCTTCTCCACTCGCGTTTTGCTTTGTGAAGATCAGCAAAGCGCCCTACCCTAGTCTCCTGCAAAAATAAAAAAATCAGCCTCCATTTTGCTGAAAAAAAAAATCAAAGACCATGTAACGAGCTCTTTCTGAAAGAACATACGCCAATGGTGGTGAAATTAATGGGTTGGGGATCCATCTTTCAGAGTGTTAGAAGTGGGACCAGTTCATCACTTTTTTGTCTGTCGCTGTGATTCATCATCTGAGGAGCCCCTCCTCTTAACCATAATACCTGAGGGAAGAGCATTACTATCTGAAAGGATGACCTTGTAATCTTTCTCTCCCTCACTTAACCTTTTGTCTAGGTCTTTGTTTTTGATGCCTTTATCAAGGCTAGCCTACCTCCTTTTCCTAGGACCTTTCCCATTTGCTATATCTTTAGTGGCTTTCCCAGCTACTCCCCCTTTCTTCCCCTCCTGGAATGTTGAGGGGCAAATTAACAATCCCCCAATAAGTGGGGATTCTGGATTTAGTTTTAATGTGATATTTTTGTGCACCCAGATTTGCCCCCTCCATTTGGGCCGCCACCTTACCTACCACTTCCTTTCCCTTCTTGACAACTACCTATATTCTCCACACCTGCTACCTCCTTCCCTCCATCTTCCCTAACTCTTACACCTTTAACCATTACCGCACTATTTACTACTTTCAATGGAAGCCTTTAACTCCTTGGATTACTTTTGGTTTTAATCTCGCCTCTCCAATATAATCTCTTCACCTTCCTTCTTATCTTCTGAATCAGCAGAAAAGGAGAACCTATTACTTAGGACTATATTATTTGAAGTCACTTTTGTTTTATCTTTAATATTTTTTCCCCCCTGCACTAATACCCAGTTTTCCATGACTGCTGTCTGAACTGGGGTTATAACCTTTTTGTGGACAGAATTGTCCTCTAATGCCGGAGGCTTTAATGTGAGACCTGCACCAAGGGCTTTGGAACAACTACCTCCTGCTGTAAGTTAGAAGTACTCTGTGCAGCTGATCATCAGATTGGAAAATAGAATTCTCCACTGATACACTGACTTCAACCATCTCCTCATCTGATACCTTATTATATTCAGCAGATGGGCACTTGCTGTTAGGGTGACCATATTGACCACAAAGGTTGCATACAATCTGGGTACATTCACTTGCTGTATGTCCTAACTGCTGACTCTAACACTTTTTCTCTGTGCATGTAATGCTGAGGTGTCTATATGAACCACATTTGTGACACTGTTGAGGACTGTCCTGCATAAAAATATTGTAACCTATCTCACCCAAAATAAGCTGCAGAGGAAATATGGAAAGGTCCTGTGTCAAAATGGCAAAACCTTTCCTAGGCTGACCATGCTCCAGTCCATACCCATACATCATCCGGCACTTTTGTTAGAGGGGCGACTAAATCTGCATATCTATTTAACCAATAAGTAATATCAACAGGGAGCAAGGATTCATTCCTAAACAGCACTGAAACCTTTACTAATTCTTTGCTAGTAATAGGGTTGGGCCGGTACCCCGCCCATCTGCTCTCTCCCTTCAACTCGCTGAATCTCTGCTGGAAAATTTGCACCTTCATCAACGCATTTTAATTATACAACATTCGTTCACCTAGGAATCTGACCAATAACCCACCATCACTCATGTCAGAAACTCTGGGTACAATGTCTGCTGCAAGGACTGTCTCTCCCAGCTGCACAGTACAACTCATATTTGCATTACCCAGATAAAAATTCACAACAATATTACTGGCTTGTGCAGTGTTATTTGCACTCACTTCCTTGGTAACCATACTTATTCAAACTTTTACTACTCCTGCCACCAGCTATATCACGATCATAGACCACTGGTGAGCCACTTGCTTAAAGCACCAGCTGCAGATACCAGTGTTGATGCATTTCATTGTCATTGCTAACCCCTGCACCTGTCTCACTTCTATTGCAAACACCTTTGTTTACCTTTTTCCCATCTACTACAGACATAATTACACTCACCCTGTCTCTGTTATCCAACTCAGACTGTTTACCTATGCTGGTAGCAGACACTTTAAAATATACATTGCCACTGTTACTTTCCGTAAACAGACTGCCTTCACTGCTAGCATTTACTGCAGAAACATTAACATTTACATTGTCAATGTTACTTGTCACAGATTGCTTTGTTTGGCTGTTTGCAAACACATTAACAATGCCACTGTTATTTCTTTCAGATAGCTTTACCTTACTGTTAACATACATATTAGCATTTGTACTGCTGCTATTTTTCACTTAGTACTTGTATCACTGCTAAGAGACAGCTTTATTAACTTGTATTAAACACATTAACTTTGCCTCCATTACCTTTAACAGACATCTTTTCTTTCAGCAGATATATTAAAATTTGTACTGTAACTTATCTTTTACAGACAGGTTAACCATATTGCTATTATTCACTGCTGTCACCCTTCACAGACAGATTTCCTTTGCTTTTAGTAGACAAATTAACATTTGCAATCCCACTGTTATCTGTCACAGACAGATGACTGTCCGTAATATTTTCAGCAACAATGCTACTGCTATTAATATTAGTTTTCAGTCCCAGACTCTCACACTCACCACCTCTGCACATGTGTCTAATTTGTCCTCCATCTCTCCTATAGATTTCAGAGTGTTGTCTTGGCTTTCCTCAATACTTAGTTCCTCTTCCCCTGGTACATTAGGTAGTAAGTGGACTGATGAAAGCGGCTTCTGTGAGGCAACCTCATCCTGATTTCCTCAGCCTCTCCTCAAGAAAAGCACCTCTTTTCTCACCACTCTTTTGAGGCTTTGGCTTGCTAACTTCCTCTGTTCTTTCTCCTTTAAATTCTCTAGATTTGTCTCTTTTTCATTTAATGTTTCCATCATGCTGTTAATCTTGCAAGTGTAATCTACACGTTATAACTGAATGCTTAACTGCGATTTTATCTTAAGCTTGGTAACTTCTGCCTCCACTGCTGTAATCACAACATCATCAGGTCCTGTAGATTCAGTGTCGCTTGTACTCATGCTCGTCTGCCCTTGTTTTTTTCCAGCTGCTGTAGCATTCATCCATGCCACCTTGACCCCGCTCAGAAGAACTGCAAGAAGTATACCCCACGGCCCATTGCTCAAGGACTGGCTGGCCAGACCTATTGCATCCACTAAGGGTAGTCACTGGGTTTTAGTACTTTCCTCACCCCCTGATGTTTTCCAGGCAATAAGGATCACACCTGCACTGCCTGGCTGCAAACTGTAGCTTTTCCCTGAGCCAAGCTTACTCCTAGATTGCTCTGGAGGAGCAGCCACTCTAGGCCCTCAGTCCAAGGTCTGGCCTTGATTTTCATGCCTCAGGTCTTCATTTTTATCCAGGCTGATGCTCTCTGATGATGAAGGAGCTGGAGGCTTTGCAGGCCTCACTGCCTGGGGACTCTCTACTGAAGGGGGTTACTCCGAGGAACCGTTGCTTACTTTGAAGCTTCACTAAACCACAACTCACTGCTTCAGCTTCTGGCTTTGGAACACCCATCTAAGTTCTGTTTGCACTGTGACATCCCCTTCTCACCATTCTGCCATCACAACATGCCGAGGAGCTGTTAATGTGTTTGTGTCTAGAAGCCTTTTTTGGTTACAAACCAAAAATCTTTTGAAAAAGACATAATGATTTGTAAGAGGAAATCTAAAAATAAGACACAGATGCATTCTTGAAAGATACTTAACTTGTTGGCTGAAAACAATCTTCCATGTGGGATTGCTCCTTTAACACAACCTTACTTTTTACAAAGAGCACACATTAAACAGATATTTTAACAAACATCATCTAAGATCTAACATCTCTGCAAGGTATATTTACAGTGTATTACAGCAAGCACCATTTTTTTTATAGTTGCACCTTTTCACATGGTCTACATGAAGTTAAAAATCACCTGGGCAGCTATATATATATTCATGAGTATTAATAATAGTGAGGGTTGTTGAGGAACATTGTGACGTGATGAAATTCAAGGAAGTAGTTCATATATAAGACAGGCTTCTGATAGTCTCTAAATGCTTCATGTGAGATTAGTATCAAAGGATCTTCTGCTCATCAAGACCTGAAAACAGCAACTTGTTATGTGACAAGTAGAAGCCTTTTAAATGTATTGACTGTCAAGACACCTCAGCAATTTCATGCACACTATGCTTTCTGTCTACTTACTGTTAAACACCACATTGTTGTCTTTGAAATCTTTCCATTGCTGGTGCCACTTAGAATCCTTATGCAACACCACTCCTACAGCTTCTCTGAAATACGGGGAAAATAAACATGAAAAGCATCACAAATATATTCATGAAGCTACCACAAAACTATTAAAAATGTATGAATGTTAATGTAAGTCAAAGAATAAGCTGTTTAAAGAGTTATATGTCAGTAAAAAAGTGTTCAGTGTGACAGCTGCCAAAAATCATATAGCGGGGTACAATTTGACAGTTTCAAATAGATTTCAGAGTAAAAGCTCACTGAGACAATGAAAACAATAAGGCTAATATCATGAGGACATAAAAGAACACTGCACATTTCCAGAAAGAAAAATTGTGGCATTCTGAAGCACTGCAATAAAGAAAAAAAAAATCAATTCCCATCACATGGAAATACTTCCATTGAGAGAGCGCTGGATACAGTAACTTTTACCCACAAACAGCAATCTCTTAGAATAAGATTCGCACAACAATAATTTGCGCCAAATACCGGGAAAGCTATTCAATTATGGGACATACAACTTTCATTGTGACTGAAAAGGAGGATCTGAATACAGTATGTCCCCAGAGAACCGGAAAAAAATAGAAACTGGCACAGCAAAAAGCCTCTTTCAGCTGAGGCCCCAGCAGTCTCAATATTTCCAAGGGGTATACCTGAAAATATAAACAATCCACAATGAATGCCTTATTTACATAAGTTTCTGCGGGAAACTACTCCCTGCTGCTTCTGATATGGCGCTTTACTGGACAGGGCTCACAGGTTGCCAAAGTCAAAACACGAAGGAGCAGAGTCACCAAGTGACTTACTTCTAAGGATTCACTTTTACACAGTTAAAGAGAAAAAAAATTCCAAAGTTAAAAATAGTTAAGAAGTAACTCATAAATTCCAGAATGCAAGAATATAAACCTATTAAGAGCTACATTAGAAAGTAGGAATAGCCAAGGACTATAAATAGGGTTTCCCAGCCAAACTTATCACAAGAAAGGGCTAGCAATTTCTTGTGATGTCTTGTGAAAGTCAACTTAAGCCCAGAACGTGTTTTTCATCTCAAGCTGTGTCAACTTTATCCAAACAAGTTTAAATTATTCGCAGTGTCCTGCCTCTGAAATAAGATCCAGGATTTATATCAAATGAACTGATTCTAGATACTGTGTAATGGAAATGTACTTATATTATTAAATAGTGTGGCACTTTGTAAAGGAAATACCTTCATTTCTGAGGTATTGATTTGTAACTTCTGAGACAGGATGACATGATTGGATTTGTAGAATTTTTCTAAAGAAAGTCCCTCATGTTAATTAGATCTTTTCATCTCAGTGGCCAACACGTTTGTTCAGCCTGTATACACAAAAGGGGGGGCCACTTCCTCTCTGTCTGTGTGACTTGTATTATGCATTTCAGATCCTGTCAGAATAATGCACACAGAAGGTTTTAGGATGTTACAGATAAGTGTAAATTTTGTTAAGTATAAATTGCATTTAAATGCATGTTTGGGGAAACATATTGCATCCTGATGTTAAAAATAAATAAAACTGTACTGGTTTGTACTGAAATGTAGCATTATTGTTCCATCTGACTTTCTGATTACTGGTACCTTCAACCAGTGTGAACTGTTCTTATAAGGACACTGGAGCTAATAAACATATGTGACTGGATCACATATAAATAACTTATGGTATCAAGTTATTTAAAGGAAATAGCGCGGGGCGCTTATTTATATAAATTGACAATGCACTTATTTTTAATATTGTGTATATTCTGAGATAGGAAATCGTTATTTCTGAGACCAGGGTAGAATTTTTTTTTTTTCTGTTTAGCCTCTCTAGAGGAAATGCATTATGTCTGATGTATATATCTGATACAATGAGCTTTTGTTTACAAAACCTTTGATGTATTGTGATGTGAGGAAGTGGCTTGTTTTGGGTTTTTGTTGTTCTGTGGGACTGTGTATTCGGCGACTGTCTGAAGAAGGGATTCATGTCAGATAGATCTTTTGACTTGCTAGTATGTCTCCTGCCTCTGAAATAAGATCCAGGATATCACAGCAAGGTTTTTAAGAATTTCATAGCTAAGTGTAAATATTAGTGCCTTTGCAATGCATGTAAATCCATGTTTGTATAAACAGGTTATATCCTGATGCTAAAAATAGCCTGTGTCTAAATTGTATAAAAGGCACTAGCTTATAATGGAAACTTGTTCTTCTGATTTTTATCTGACCTGATCACTGGTACCTCCAACCAGTGTGAGAGCAAATAAACATCACTTGCTTCAAAGACCTGCTTGAAAACATCTTCAGTATTGCTGTATTCCTGTGACCTGCAGATTAGACCCTAAATCGAATCCGTTCTCTGGCTGTCTCTGAGGTTTGAACACAAGCTTTCCGGTACCACAGTTTGCCTGCTATCCATGCAGCCCTGGTCAGTGTGATAGGCCAGGGGGTATCCAACCACAGCTTCCCTGATCCATAGTAAGATGTCAGGAGCAGCAGCCCACGTGCACCAGCAACGAGATACTCTAGCAGCATCAGTTACCCAGAAGAAACCTGGTTCTGGATGTCGGTAAGGAGTCCAGTGGTGGCAGCCTTTGTAAGCACCTCCTACTGCAGCAAGAAGGCGTATTTGGGATAACGAAAGGGAACGGTGGTAAAGTAAGCCCAGCCGGTTCCCAGCAACAACAGACAGGGTGGCATAGGCGGTCCATCCTGTCACAGTATATCTATATTATGTTGAGGAATTTACATACAGCACTGTATATCTTACTGGGCAGCAACATTTATTAGTCTGAGGGAACTAATTGCTAAGTAATAGATTATGAGGTCTTAATACTTGCCTCTCTCAATATCAAATACCTCTTTGATTTTGCTTATATACAAAATAAATGAATTATTCCTCTTACACACCTTGTTTTGTATGCTAAAAGAGCATAAACCCTCATGTAAGCACAAGAAGCCTTAAATAATCACTGTTTTGGCTCTATGTTATTAAGGTGTAAGGACGGTTTTAAAGCAGACACAATTTTTTGGTTACACAGGCTAGGGTCTCATTTATTGGAGATGCCTTGACTTTGGCAGGTGAGTTTGAGTTTGATGTTGATCAAGATTATGAGTGTCGAATATTATATTATTATTATTATTCTTCAAGAGAGGCAGAACAAACGGGTGGACTTACCAGGACGCCAGCAGTTTAGAAGCATAGACACAAACCTGTGAGTAGGGTGTTTCACCCCCATATGCCGCCTGTTTAATCTGGTTCCAAGCTACTGCCATACACACCGAATAAGCAAGGACACCATTAAGTGGAAAGATCTAATCGAGTAACTGTTGATAAAGTTAATAAATATCTAGTGCTGGAGTTTTTAAAAAATGAATATGAATTATTACCACTGTTGACCCTTATTTGTCACGGACGTACTGCCAATTGGACATTAAAATCTAGATTTCAATGCCAATAGGTTGATATCACCATTGTTGCAATGTATTTGTTTAGACATCATGACAGCTAGATGTTCCATTTGTATTGTTTTTAAGGATTTTAATACTGTTATTTGACAGTTTGTACCAGCAATACCCTATGTAATAAATTGCAAACTAGTCAAGAAGTGTGTCATTGCACCCAGCACTTTACTAGGAGATATCATTAGTACCACAGGTGTAACGCTGATTCAACTTATATATATTGATCTTGATTTGGGGAACTCGGTATCAGCAGCTCCCTAGGTACAGAGCTAAAATTAATGTGATAGATTACCTGAACACGAGCATTTATATCGATATTAATTTAGGTCACTTCTTACGTCCCTTTTCTTGCCAAACTAAACAATCCCAATTTTATAAATTATATAAAAAATGCCCCTTACATTCCCACTTTTATGCATCCCAGGATTTTAATTTATCTTTGCAGATGCTGCTGGACACTGTGTGCTGTTACGCAGTCTTCTGTACTTAGTATTGCCAATGCATTTTTCATCTATGCACACCTTACTTTCTAGACCAGAGTTTCCCCAAACCCAGTGCTCAGGACCCCTAACAGTGCAGGTTTTCCAGGTGTCAAGTGAAATATTTACTACCACCTATGGATCTGTTATAATGTGTCAGTCAGTAATGACTAGACATGTTCACTGACCCCGGTGTTTTGTTTTTCGTTTTTCTGTATTTAACTTCGTGTTTTGGCTTTAGTAAAACCACCCTCGCATGATTTGGTTGTGGATCTGTTTGTTTGTTTTTTTTTAAAATTGCTAAAATCACATAATTTTGCTCTTCTTTTTGTTCCTACATTATTATTAACCTCAATAACACTAATTACCAGTAATTTCCAGTAAATTTTGACCAACTCACAGGTCGCAATATTATTTTCATACACTTTTGGCCAAAGACTGCAACAAGCTGGCTCAATACTAAGCGACAGAGCAACGGCACAAACACATGGCATTTCATAGCACATCTAGGCAACATTGCCATACAGCAGTGGCAGAAAAGAAAAGTTGATCAAGATGGAATTGTCCTTGCGTCCTCCCACCCACCCAAAAAGACCAGCAAATAAGCCACTTCTCTCCAGGAAAAACATCAGGGACAGACTGATATTTTGCAAAAGGTACAGGGATTGGACTGCTGAGGACTGGGGTAAAGTAAAGCATCCTGGACCATTCATGTGTGAGGTTGCTTCTCAGCAAAGAGAGTGGCTTACTCAGAATTTTGTTAAGAGCACAGCCATGAAGAATGGTACCAACACATCCTCCAAGAGCAACTTCTCCCAACCACCCAAGAACAGTTTGGTAACGAGCAATGCCTTTTCCAGCTTGATGGAGCACCTTTTCATAAGGCAAAAGTGATAACTAAGTAGCTCATGGATCAAAACATCTAAATTTTGCGTCCATTGCCAGGAAACTCCCCAGACCTTAATCCTATTAAAAACTTGTGGTCAATCCTCGAGGCAAGTGGACAAACAAAAACCCACAAATTCTAACAAACTCCAAGCATTGATTAGGCAAGTATAGGCGGCCATTAGTCTCAGTATGTGTCCCAGAAGTTTATTGACAGCATGCAAGAGCGAATTGCAGAGGTCTTAAAAAAAAAAAAGGATTTTTATACTTACGATAAGTCCATCTCTCAGATTCCATCTGGGGGACACTGCTACCATGGGGTTGTAGGTGGGGAGTGTGGAGTTGGCACTTAACTAGTTAAACTGTGGCTGCTGACAGACTCCTCCCCTCTGCAACCCCCTGTAGCTAGTCAGTGTAATTCTAAAGCCCTCAAGGAAAGGGAGTCGAACAACCAAGAAGCAAACAGCAGAAGAACAGAAGGGAGGCAACGCAGTGTACCCCAGATGGAATCAGGGAAAGGGATTTATCGCAAGTATTAAAATCCTTTTTTCTCCTTCATACTATCTGGGGAACACTGCTACTATGTGGACGTACCAAAGTAGCCCCCCTAAGGGAGGGACCATTCTGGAAGCCCAGCTCGTAGCACGCTACGGCTGAAGCTAGCATCTGAGGACGCGAACCCACTGAACTGATAAAATTTGGTGAATGTGTGGACCGAGAACCATGTAGCCGCTCGGCATAGCTGATCAGACGAGGCCCCATCACGCGCTGCCCAGAAAGCCCCACAGACCTGGTGGAGTGTGCCGTAATGTGGGTAGGCACAGACCAGTTAGCCTTAAGATACACCTTTTTTATTGTAAAAGTAAACCATTTAGCAAAGATTTGCTTGGAAGCTTGCCAGTCTCTTCTTTGGGAATCAATTAGGACAAAAAGAGAGTCCATATGCCAGATATCCAAAGTTCTTTGGACATAAACACGTAATGCCCTGACCACATCTAAATATTCTAAAGTGGAACCTGCGGAAGCATCTTGGAATACTGGAACCACTATTTCCTGATTAATGTGAAATCCGGAAACTACTTTCGGTTGAAAAGAAGGGACAGTCCAAAGCACCGCCATGTCATCATGGAAGACCAGGAAAGGCTCTCGCAGGACAGACCCCCAAGCTCTGACACTTGTCTAGCCGACGCTATGGCCAGCAGGAACATCACCTTTCATGTCAGAAATCTAAGGTCCGCTTACTGTAAGGGTTCAAAAGGAGGTTCCTGAATCATAGATAGTACCAAATTCAGATCCCAGGGTGCCGTGGGAGAAACAAAGTGAGGCTGAATGTGCACGAGCACCTGCAAAAATGTATGGACTTCTGGATGGTCCGCCAGACGCCTCTGGAAAAAGATGGTAATGGCAGAGACCTGGACCTTTAAGGATCCCACGCGGAGCCCTACATCAAGACCATTTTGAAGAAACCCTAGCAGCCAGAGCAAAAGAAATCTACTTGTATTGTGTGCCTGGTCTTCACACCATTTAATGTAAATGCGACAGATTCTATGGTAAATGCGGGCTGACACTGACTTTCTAGCCCGTGACAGGGTACTCAATACCCTGGAGGAAAACCATTTTGACCGCCCAAGGTTGGCTTCAATAGCCATGCTGTCAAAGCCAGCCGAGGCAGGTCCTGATATTGAAAAAGACCTTGCAGAAGGAGGTCGTTGTGAAGAGGCAGAAAAAGTCCTTGACCCACTATCATGAAAAGGATATCTGCATACCATACCCTGCGGGACGAATGGAGAGCTACCAGTATAACTGGGAGTCCTCCCTGCTTGACCCACCGGAGTACTCGGGGAAGCATTGGAATGGGAGGGAAAATATACCCCAGACGAAAATTCCAGTGCATTGTCATTATGTCCACCGGCACCGCCAGCGGGTCACTTGCTCTAACACAGAACCTGGAAACCTGACGATTGTATCTGGATGCCAGATCCGGAAGGCCCCACTTTCAAACTAATATCATATATCTGAAATACCTCTGGATGGAGGGCATTGCTGTGTGACGACTTAGGAAGTCGGCTTCCCAATATAAAATGCCTGGAATGAATACAGTTGGCAAAGATGGGCCAAACTGTTCTTCCCAAACAAATATCTGGGCTGATATGCCCATTGTCTTTGGACTCCTTGTCCCCCCGTCTGTTGACAAATGCCACCGATGTGGCATTGTCCGACAGTAATCGTACTGGGAATCCCTAAGTTAGGGACTGAGCCCCTTTGAGAGCCATTAACATGGCCTTCAACTTCAGGATATTTATTGGAAGGGAACCTTCATTTTCTGACCAAGGACCCTGAAGGTGCAAATGTAGCGCCACTGCACCCCTGCCCTTTAGACTGGCATCAGTTGTTAAGACGATCCAGGAGCTCAGGGCAAAGAATCTGCCCATGCATAGGTGTTCCTGACTCTTCCACTACCTGAGAGATAGACTAGCCTCGGGGTACAACAGAATTCTCTGGTGCTCCAAGTGGAGAGATGAATCTGACCACTTCTTTAGGCGATCCCCCTGGAAGCATCTCGAGTGAAACCTTCCATAGGGGATTGTCTCGATGGCCGAGACCATCTTGCCCAGTAACCTCACGCAAAGAAGCATGGAAGGTTTGTGACTGTCGATGACCCTGGTCACTAGGTCTTGTACCGAGCACACCTTGTCCTGTGGAAGGAAAATTTTCTGCCTTCTGGTGTCCCTTATGAGACCTAAGAAAATCATCCTCTGGACTGGTATTAACTGAGACTTCTGGACATTTATCAACCAACCGTGAAGCTGCAGGGTCTCTATAGTGAGGTGTAAATGCTGACGAAGACGTTGATCGGAGGGGGCTTTGATCAGCAAGTCGTCTAAATAGTGCACTATGCTCACCCCCATAGACCGGAGAGGGGCAACCATTACTGCCTGATTTTTGTAAATACTCTGGGCACTGTGGCCAGGCCAAAAGGAAGAGCCCTGAATTGGTAATGAGCCGCTCCTACCGTGAAGCAGAGAAATGGTTGGTGCCTTTCCCAGATAGGTACATGAAGGTATGCGTCCCGAATATCTATGGACGCCAGAAATTCTCCCCCTCCAATCCATTTATCACTGAACGAAGAGACTCCATTCAAAACCTGTCTATTCTCAGGTGTAGATTTAGAGACTTTAAATTCAAAATGGGACGGAAGGAACCGTCCAGCTTGGAGACCAGAAAAAGGTTTGAATAGAATCCCTGACGTCTCTGGGACTGGGCAGATTACTCCCGTTAAAAGAATAGAATCTACACAGTGCAACATCGCTTGCCTTCTGTTCTGGTCAAGGGTCAAGGAAGTTGTAAAAAACCGATAAGGGGCTTGACTTAAAAGATCTATGATATATCCCCTTGTAGTGATTTTATCCACTGTTCTGTGAACAGTCGCTGTTGCCTACCACTCTCGCGGCCGTGAGGAGAGGAGGGTGTAAGCAGGGGAGGGCTGGAAAATTTTAGCCCGGAGGGCAAGACTCAACTCAGCAGCCTATTAGAAACATTTTAGAGGAAAAAAACTGCAGGAGGCCCAGTGACCCAGCCCAAGCTATCCTTTACCCCCAGCCCAGCCTGACCCCACGTGTAAGTCAGACTGCCGGTTTCCCTGGAAATCTAGCCTGGGGCTTGCTTCCAGATGAGGAACTTCCTCTATGGGAGAAACCACTAAACCCAGAAGACCTAAGTCTACCTGTCTGACCATAAAGGCGGGACCTCCCCGAAAGGGCTGGCAAAAGGAACTAAACCTCGGAGTACGAGGCTTTAGCACATTAACGGGAAGGAAAGTACTCTCCCCCCCCCCCTGTCGCCTAGCTGTTAAAGTTATCTAACTCTGGTCCAAAAAGTACCGAGCCCGAATAAGGAAGGCCCTCTAAGGCCCTTTTGGAGTCTGCGTCAGCTTCCCAGGACCGAAGCCAGAGAGTTCTTCTAGCCACTACCACAGAAGCTGACACAGAAGATGACAAGGATGCTGCGCTCTGCGCTGCCTCATACAGATACCCTGAAGCTTCCTTCAGGTGTAAAGTCAGGGGAAGGTCCAAATCCTACAATCCCTCTGCCAGATGTTCAACCAATGTTTCCATCGCCCTAGCAACCCATGCAGAAGACAGCATGGGTCTAAACGAGGCTCCCGCTATACCATAAATAGATTTTACAAATCCTTCCACCTTACGATCAGTGACATCCTGAAGATTGACACCAATCATGCCACCGGTGTATCCACTCTAGGAACCTGTTCCCAGTGTGTTAGGTCATCTGGCTGTAATGGGTACAAGGACATAACCCTACGTGGAACCACCATTTTGCAATCGGGCAGTGACCAGGCCAATTCAGCAATCTCCCTTAATTCCGAAGAAGGGGTAAAAAAAATCATGGGTTTTTTAACCTTTTTGAATAACCCCTGGTCTAGGCTCGTCAATGTCTACAAGATATAAAGTCTGCCCTACTGCCAGAACTAGATTCTCAATACTCTGGTTTTTGTTAGCGTCATCCAGGTCTTACAACTGTGTCTGGAAATCTGACTCATGCAGAAGTTCCCCGTCCTCCTCTGATGACGCCTCAGAGTCAGAGACTGAGAAGAGAGGATGGCTCACTCTGTGTCTCTTGTTTCTAGACCCCGATGGTCCTGGCTAGTCTAAAAACTGGTTTAATTTATCTATACCGCTAACCAAAGCAGTGGACCAAGTCGGTTCCCCTTGGGAAAAGCCTGAAGGAGTTAATGAGGATGGAACACCACTTGGACCTACACCTGCATTCTCCTCTTGTTGGGACAATAATGCCGTCAGGGCTACCCCTACTAACGAGGTAGAGGGGTGTTCCGCCACTAAAGTCCCTTTTGGGCAACTCAAAATCTGCATCAGAGAATCTACTGACTGTTGTAAAGACATTGCCCACCTTGGTTCCTCCATGGCTATAGGAGTCGAAACCTGAGACTGCGCGGCCTGGGGCCCAGCTTCACAGCCCACGCAGAGGGTCCCCGGGTCCTGTTGTCCTACAGGTAATATTATTTTACATTTTGAACAATTATAAAATTTAGCTTGGTGGATTTTCCCTTATCAGACATAATTACTGAATAGGAACAATACAGGATAGAAAGTATAGTATACAATCATACAGGTACAGAGTGACCCCTAAGAATACTACTAACCCCTTACAAAGTCACCAGTAGTATCTCAGATCTTTTTTTATAAACAAATTATATATTTATACATTTTAGATTTTAGTGAGTAAAAAACATTATATTAAATTATGTAATTGCAACACTATACCTCTTGTAAAACCCAATATACCTCCTCTTATATAGCAAGTACAGTGTAATATAAAGAATGAATAATACTTAGTCTATCCAGGCTAATGTATAGCAGGCAGGAGGGAGTCCAGTAGCAGCCAAGTCTGTCTGAGTTTGACTGCAAAAGTTTACTTCTCCAGGGGATGCTTTGGCCTGTGGAAGAAACCAACTTGCCAATTAAGACAGAGGGAGCTCTGGATTCGAAGCGCTCTATGCTCCACAGAGCAGCGGCAGTCCCCAGGTACTGATGTGGCCACGTCTTCTCCCCGCTCTCGCGTGCCAGCATCAGCCAAAGAAAATAGGTGGTTTTTATCTCACGACCTGATAGCGCTGCAGCTCCTGTAAGTAATGCAGCATTGCTGTCCCAGCCTTCCTATCTTCTTTTTACACTAGCCTAGTAAATAAAAATGGCCTAAAATAAACAGCAGCAATTAAAAGCCAGCCCAACTCCTTAGGCACTTAGACTACACTCACTAGCTACAGGGGGTTGCAGAGGGGAGAAGTCTGTCAGCAGCAACAGTTTAACTAGTTAAGTGCCAACTCCACACTCCCCAGCTACAACCCCATAGTAGCAGTGTCCCCCAGATAGAATGAAGGAGAAAGAAGGGTTAACACTGCAAATTTTGACTCTTTGCATAAACTTAATGTAATTGTCAATAAAAGCCTTTGACACTCATGAAATACTTGTAAATTTATACCATAGCAACATCTGACAAAAAGGTCGAAAAACACTGAAGCAGCACATTTTGTGTAAACCAATACTAGTGTCATTCTCAAAACTTTTGGCCATGACTGTACTTTACTCCAACGCAGTGGAGAACACTTTCCGTGTTGTGTTGTTAGCTTGAGTCAAGTAATTCCCATAATTAGACTTTTGGAACAGTAGCTAAAGAAATTGAAAGAGGAGGTGAAACAAAACAATTCACTATGTTGAACTTGTAGATCAAGTAGTTTTTCGCTTCACCAGGATCCAAGAGTTATCAACATCTTGAAATTGGATCACTACATTTTGGCAACTGTGCTTGATCCTAGGTTTAATAGCTACATCTCCACTTTCTTTCTAACTGACCAAGATCTCAAGAGATGCAATGAGCTCCTGGTCAGCAGGTTGATAGCTCAAGTGGTACATGACACAATGGCGTCTCCTCCTTCAGTTTCTCAGGCAACTGCTGCTAGGAAAAAACATAGCTTTCCCAAGACACCCAGTGGTGATGCAGATGAGTTGGCACAACATTTTGACATTTGGTCTGGTCTATAAGAATAGCCCAAAAATCGTGACAGCTCTGCCGTAAAATGAACTACAAATTCCATGAGGAAGGCCATTACCGGCAATTACATCAAAGTACAGAGACTTCTGTAATGGTGTATTCCAGTGGTGATGAATTAGTATTGTGTGAGGATAATGTACACTGATGAGGGCGAGGATAAAGACAGTATAGATTGCAGGTGCTGGGATCTAGCTGAGAGAAGGTATGCTTGTTAATATTTTGGGTAGAATGGCATGTTGTCAATTTTATGTTTTTCTGCAGTAAACATTCACCTTTATTAAAGAGGTGTTTGTTTTTTTTACCAAGGTAAAAGCTTTTTTTTTTCTTTTTTTTCCTTTACATTTTTGTTTCCCTGACTTAAAACCACTATGCACTTGAACATAGGCTTTAGCAGATGACATAGCGGGATTAGTATCATCATGACTGGTGCCAGCAGCTGTTTGGTGCTCCTAGTCTTCTGTGGACTGATGTGAATCCATATCGATGGCACAGAACAATGTGACTGGAGAGTGACAAGAACACTGCTACCCCTGTTTCTGTGTGACCACTGGCACTGAGAATGGAGAGTGACAAGAACAAAGTGACTGGAGACTGGAGAGTGACAAGAACACTGCCACCCTTCCTGTTTCTGTATGAGCAATGGCACACAGCTATGTCACTGAAGACTGATAAGAACAATGCCTTCTCTCCTGTTTCAGTGTGAGATATGGAACAGTATAATGTCACTGGAGACTGCCAAGAACACTGCCACCCCTTCTCTGTTTTACCAATGGCCAACTGCACTGGAGGCTGCCAAGAACGCTGCTACCCCTTTTGTGTCTATCTGTGAAATGGTGCCTGATCTCCGTGGAGCGCGGTACTAATAGAATCCAAAACTCTCAAGATCCAACAACACAATGATGAAGGTTTGCAGCGCTTTCAGTTCTGAGGGTGCGCAAAAGTACTCGGATCTGCAATGTTCGGGTGGGCTCAGTTTTCGGAAAACCGAGCCTGAGCATGTATAGTAATGAATACACCTGAGTTAAAGCAAGGAGATATCAAAAACATGCACTGTTAGGGGTCCTGAGGACCAAGTTTTGGAAACCCTGTTCTAGGCCATCTACAAGATCATTAATAAACAGGCCTCAAGCCTCAAAACTAAACTCTGTGATACACCACTATTAACTTTGTGAATTATTTGCAAGCAATTAATACATACTCATTAGCTTCAAATATCTTTTCTTCTTTAGTTTTATCTCCCGAATATTCACTCCTCTTCCTTAATCTTGAAGGTGAGCGATATGGTCCAGTCTGTGTCAAGACACTTTCATCAATTTCCTTCTTGACTGTCTCTACACCCTACAAAAATATGAATAAACTGTTGAAATAGTTTGTAATGGAAATGTATTATGCTGAAAGAAGGAGAGGAGAAAAACAATATGGCACTATTATTGTATTAATAGTGCATTATAACCAACATCACTGAATACACAAAGGTCAGTCCAAGCACTCCAGGGAATAAAATGTGTATTCAATGAGTTGAATGTCGACGTCAACACCTCTAGAATCAAGAATGCCGATTGTACGGCTGCTGCAGCCAGTTAGCTGCTTAAAGGACAAAGTTTCTGAGTGTTCGATGGAGGCTGAGTATTTAATATGTGTGGATATTTAACTTTCATTTCGAAACGCTAGGTTTTGGTATTCTGTTCTACATATCTTCCAGCAAAAAGTGACCATCCTCTCCAATCCAATGAAAAATCATGTTCCCAAATAAAAATCATGTTTGCATATTCCATTTGGAATATATATATCCCTTTTATAGAAAGGGGGAGCCTGCCCAACATAATGTGATTATGTGATATATTTGGTAATAAAAGACAAATGAGGAGTGGTGCTATGTACTGTGATATGTCTGTCCAACATGCGGTTTTCAAAGGAGCCACTGTACTTGAACTTCTCCTTTTCGCTTAGATATTGGCAGCCATGACTACTGCTTAAATAGGGAACTTGAAACCTCAGTGAACAATCTATACAGCCTGGAAGGACTTGGCCCTTTTTTTTTTGTTTTTAGTTTTTAAGGGTGAAGGAGCATGTTCAGCCATATTTACTCCCCATACACTTCTAAATTGCATCTATTGAATGTTTGCATAGCAGATTATTATTATTGTTTATGTATCATCCATCATGTTATGCAGCGCTGTGCAGAGCATAAGTAATAATTCACATCAGTCACTGCCTCAATTGGAACTTACAGTCTAAATTCCCTACCACATACACACTCTAGGGTTCTATTTTGTTCTTAAGACCATTAACCTATCTGGTTACATACTCCACATAGATAGTGCCTTGGTCATAATAAAACCCTTGATCTCAGCGCGTTGAGCCAGCAGTGCAACCCACTGTGCCACCGTGCTACACTATGAAGAGAATATATTAACGAGTTGATCCATTGTCATATATAAAGATAAAATATAAATGCAGGTATTAAAGAAAAAGTAAGATGATAAAGCATTGCTTTATGAGGTCCCCGATATCATTATACAGAACTACTATGCTGTAAGCTGCAGGGTTTCAATAAGACTAGTGGCTTATAAATTGGCTGGCAATCCATTATGTTATGACAGGTTTTTAATTATTAGAATTAATCTGTCACTCCTCACACTAAATAGGTAGGGGCTCATTTAGATGTGTGAATGTGCCTTTGGCGTAATTAATATAAGATGCATTCAAGAAAAGTGTACTTGTGTCCATATGTAGAGTCAGGTACATCTTGCAATGAGAACAACTTCAAAAGAGTAGTACTAATGCCAGGCATAACAGTGTGTGTATATAGAATACTGTACAAAAGTTTTACGCAGGTGTGGAAAAAATTCTGCAAAGTAAGAATGCTTTCAAAATTAGAATTGTTAATTGTTTATTTTTAACAATTAACAAAATGCAAACTGAATGAACAGAAGAGAAATCTAAATCTAATCAATATTTGGTGTGACCACCCTTCGCCTTCAAAACAGCATCAATTCTTCTAGGTACACTTGTACACGGTTTTTGAAGGAACTCAGCATAGAGGTTGTTCCAAACATCTTGGAGAACTACCCACAGATCTTCAGTGGATGTAGGCTTGCTCAAATCCTTCCCTCTCTTCATGTAATCACAGACATGATGTTGAGATCAGGGCCCTGTGGAGGCCATATCATCACTTCCGGGACTCCTTGTTCTTCTTTACGATAAAGATAGTTCTTAATGACATTGGCTGTATGTTTGGGGACCTTGTCCTGCTGCAGAATAAATTTGGAGCCAATCAGATGCCTCCCTAATGATATTACATGATAAGAACCTGTCTGTATTTCTCAGCATTGAGGACACCATTAATCCTGACCAAATCCCCAACTTCATTTGCTGAAATGCAGTCCCAAACTTGCAAGGAACCACCACCATGCTTCACTGTTGCCTGCAAACACTCATTATTGTACCGCTCTCCAGCCCTTCGGCGAATAAACTACTTTCTTATACAGTTAATCATTTCAAATTTTGACTCCTCAGTCTAGAACATCTGCTGCCATTTTTCTGCACCCCAGTTCCTATGTTTTCATGCATAGTTGAAAGAGTCGCTTGGCCTTGTTTCCATGTTGAAGGTATGGCTTTTTGGCCGTAATTCTTAAATGAAGACCACTTCGGGCCTGACTTCTCCAAACAGTAGATGGGTGTACCCGAGTCCCACTAAAAAGCAGTACAATAATGTGTGTCTGCAGGCAACAGTGAGGCATGGTGGAGGTTCTGCATTCCAGCAAATGGAGTTGGGGATTTGGTCAAGACTAATGGTGCCATCAATGCTGAGAAATACAGGCAGATATTTATCCATCATGCAATACAATCAGGGAGGCGTCTGACTGGCTACAAATTTATTCTACAGCAGGACAAGAACCCCTAACACACAGCCAAATGTCATTAAGATCATCGTAAAGAAAAACAAGGAGTTCTGGAAGTGATGATATGACCCCCACAGAGCCCTGATCTCAACATCATCGAGTCATCACTACCTAACGAGTTAAGAAATGCCACTGTTTAACCCTCTCCTCCTATGGTGTAGGTCAAACAGTTTTCTTTCCATTTGCAATTGATGACTCCTTTTCCTCTACATGTCCCTTGGTATAAACAGCTCATCAGAAATCTCTTTCTTTTGATCTTGAAAATATTTATTCATATTAATTAGGTCACCACCTTTTCCAATATAAACATAGTTTTTCTAACCTCCCTTTATAATGTAAAAACTCCTTTCCCTTTCTGGAGGTTGCCTTCTTCTAAACTCTCTTAAGTTCTCCTATGTACTGCTTACAGTGGGGTGCCCAAATCTTTTCTTCATATTCAAAATATGGTCTAACTACGTTTTATAGAACGGTGATACTATATTTGCATCACATGTATTTATATATCCCCATTTACTGTCTGGCACTGTCATTTTCTATTTCTGTTTCCAAAATTCTGTACGCATAATGTGTAATTAGAATAGCATGTCCTATGTGCATAACCCTACATTTATCTACATTCTTTCTACATGTTTATGTAGCAAGTTTCTATTCTGCTCTGTCTTATTAACCCTAAACAGCTTAGAATCATCAGCAAATATGAGCACCTTACTTTATAGGCCATCTACAAGGTCATTAATAAAACATTTGAAAAGGACAGGGTCCAATACAGATACCAATGATACACCACTAATAACATTAGCCCTGTCTGAATTATAGACTTCGTCTTCTATCCTTCAAAAAGCTATCTAGCCAAGTAAACTCTCATGTTGAATAACAGACTGTTATCTGAATAGTATATTTAGTAAAAAATTTAAAAAATCCAAACATATGACAACAATTGCACCACCAAGTTCAGTTTGAAACTTAGTTCTTCATAAAAACGAATTCTATTTGTTATCCATGACCAGTCCTTACTGAAACTATTCAGACACTGTGTTATTACATGAATTTCTACAACATATATCAGAATCCTATTCCTAAGAAACCCTTCAAATAATTTACCAAGAACTACAGTCAGGCTACCAGGTCTACAATTTTCTTGTTCCAATTTTTTTCCCTATTTAAAGGCAGACACCAAATCTCCCTTCTGCCAACCTTGTGGAGTCGACACGTTTATGAGGGAGTCCCTAAATATAAGAAAATTTGGTTTATCAATTAATTAACTTTCTTCAGCACACATCAGTTTATCAGTCATAATCTGTTTATGTTAGCTATACCTCCCTCCTGTGTAAGTGATGACACAACCTATTTCTACCTACAATAATTTTCCTATTTAGTAGCCCAATATCAACAGTTTTAGAATTAGACTTGCTGGTCTTTAGCAATCTGTATTTTAGCATCAATCTTTGCTAACCAGAGTTAACTGTTACATATATATTTTACGGGACTGCTTAATTTTCAATTCCTTCAAGTTTTAACAATTTAAGTGCTCTTTTTTCCCCCCTATCACTTTCAACACTTTCATACTTGGTTGCCTTTTATGTCATGTGCTATAGTGTATATACGTGCAACACTATTAATTTAAAATAATGTAAAAAACATCCTATTAGCTCCAGATTAAGTGTACATTTTCCCTGCAAATGATGTAACTTATGTGGCGTCACAAAGGCAACATACAGGGGCATATTCAATTGTTGGCATTATAGCCAAAAATCTTGCGGCGCAGGCACTATTACCATCATTACGGTAATAGTGCGCGTAAACACCGGTATTACGGTACTTTTCTCGCTGGATTTCAGCTTGCGGCTCATTCTGTTTAAATAAAATATATTTATGTACGGTGTCAGAGGGCATGATTCGTTAGCGATCGGACCTGCGTTTTTTGTGGATCTTACGAAAATCTTTTCTGCGCATGCCCAAAAATGAAGATAAGAAGGAAAATCCGTTGCATAAGCTGAGAACTTCTTAAGTTAAGATGAAGATCCTTCTTAAGTGCACTTAAGAAGATTTTCTACACTTAAGAAAAAAGGGATGAGAATGGGAGGGGAATGGGCGGAGAACCGTACGAGTTAAGAAGAGTAGGTGTTACCTCCGTATCCGTCAGATAGTTAAGAAGGAATGCTATGAGTTTTATTCTAACTTCTTGCTTGTCAGGCGCCGCCTGTAAATCCCGGACGGGCGCCTCGCTATGCTGATCAGCGCGTCTGGTTGGCTAGCAACCAGACGCATCACTTCCGCCCTGCTCGGCCGCCCGGCTACAAGTTCAGAAAGCGTTCCCGTTGCTAGGCAATGGGACGCTGCATTAAGGAAGCACTACGGCGCTAGTAGTATGACAGCGCTGCGGCACTGAGACTTATTGGCTACCAGATGTATTTAAGCCTCTCTTGGACCCACCTCCAGTGGCAGAGTTTCAGGTCCATTCCTGTCTCCAGTGTTTCCCTCAGTGTTCCTGTTATTGCTTGTCTCCTGACTTTTTGCCTGTCTCCTGATTATTGCCGTATTGCCTGTGACCCGAATTGCCTTGACTACCCCTTTGGATCTCCCTTTGTACTGCACTGCCAGAACGCTACCGACCTGGCTTGACTCACCACCACTTCGGATTCTCCTTGTGTACCTGCCTTGTCCGCACCATTAACGAACCGGCCTGTCTGACAATTCTTCTCATGCTTTGCTATCTGACTCGTGGAAGGACCGCAACCTGCGTGTTTCCTGCAGCTGAGTCCATACCTCCTTGCAGGGGTCCCTGGTGAACACCAGGGGCACGTTAGACTCCGCACGTTACTTCGAGTAGTGCCAATGAAAGCAGGTACGCTATACTCTGGCGATGACTTCTGAAGGTTCGGATGAACCCTCAGCCCGGGAGTTACTTCTTCATTTGGCTCAGCATGTAGAACAGCAAGAAGCAGCTCAAGCACATCTTCTACAATGTGTCCAAGGTATCGCTACCTGTTTCGATGCCTTACAGGGCTCTCTGCCTGCTACCCCACCCATAACCTCCTCCACGGAGGCGTCCTCTAGCGTGCTCCCGGTATCCACAGCAACTTCCAGGCTGCGTATTCCAGCACCCGAGAAATACGACGGTGATCCCAAGAAATGCAGGGGTTTTTTAAATCAGTGCGCCATTCAGTTGGAATGTAACACAGGAGCCTTCCCTTCTGAACGCACTAAGGTGGCATTCATCATGTCCCTCCTGAGCGGTCAAGCACTGGCCTGGGCCTCGCCCCTGTGGGAAAGAGGAGATCCTCTTCTGAATAACTCTACCTCCTTTATCGAAGCCTTCAGGAGAGTTTTCGACGATCTTGGGAGAGTAGCTTCTGCGGCCACCAGTCTGTTGAGTCTATGTCAAGGCAACTTATCTGTGGGCCAATATGCCATTCAGTTCCGGACCTTGGCATCCGAACTAAAGTGGAATAATGAGGCACTAGTGGAAACGTTCTGGCAAGGACTTGTTGATCGCATCAAGGATGAACTAGTTTCCCGTGATCTTGCTTCTGACCTTGATACCCTTATTGTCTTGTGTATCAAAGTGGACCTACGTTACCAAGAACGTACGCAAGAACGTCCTGGCCCTAGGCGAACTGCACCTCGTCTAGCTTCACAGTTCCAAAACCCGGTGCTGCCCATAGACGAACCCATGCAAGTTGGACGTTCTCGGCTATCTCCGGAAGAGAGGGAGAGATGCTTCAAGCAACATCTCTGTATTTACTGTGGGGACTCCGGACACCTTCTCAAAGTCTGCCCCAAGAGATCGGGAAACCCTTCCTCCTAAACGGTAGCAGGGAGGCCGGTTTAGGAGAATCCACTGTTGCTCCCTATTCTAAGCATACTCCAGAACTTCTTATGGCTGTCACCCTGAGCACCCCTAAAGGTCCTTTCTCCACTACGGCCTTTGTGGATTCCGGCTCCTCCGGGAACTTCATATCCGCCACTCTCGTTTCTGGGCTCCAAATTCCGATACTTACCTTATCTCAACCATTATCATTAATGGCAGAGGACGGTAACCGGGTCGTCAGCGGCTCTCTCTCCTCCGTCACCGCGCCTATTCAGTTGATGGTAGGAGCCCTTCATAGCGTGATAATTCAGCTCCTGGTGTTGCCTAAATCTATCAACCCCCTTATCCTAGGGTTACCTAGGTTACGAAGGCATTCTCCGCAAATGGATTGGGATCATGCTCAGGTTACCCGTTGGGGTACGGAATGTCATCACAGATGTCTGTCCAGTGTTCAGCCTACCAGTTCTCAAGTTATTGCTCATTCCACTGTTACGGAATCTGTCCTTCCGGCAGCATATGCCGAAGTTCTGGACGTGTTCAGCAAGACTGAAGCCAAAATTTTACCTCCCCGCCGTTCCTGGGACTGCTCCATTACTCTGCTTCCCGACCAACCTATTCCTAAGGGACGTACTTATCCTCTTTCTCGCCTGGAGACCTTGTAAATGTCGCAATACATCTCTGAAAATTTGAAACGAGGGTTCAGTCACAAATCTACTTCTCCGGCTGGGGCTGGATTCTTCTTTGTCAAGAAAAAAAGAGGGATCCCTCCGCCCGTGTATTGATTATCGGCCCCTGAATCATATTACAGTCAAGAACCGGTACCTTTTACCCCTTAACTCCAATCTCTTCGATAGGATCAGCGGGGCTCAAATTTTTACTAAATTGGACCTTCGAGGGGCCTACAACCTCATTCGTATAAAAAAGGGGCGACGAGTGGACAACAGCTTTCAATACCAGGGATGGCCATTTCGAATATTTGGTAATGCCCTTCGGCCTTTGCAACGCCCCATCTATCTTTCAGACTTTTGTCAATGACATCATCCAAGATCTGATGTATACCTCCGTAGTTGTCTACCTGGACGACATTCTAGTGTTCTCAAAAGACCGGAATTCTCATTGTGAACAGGTGAAAACGGTCTTATAAAGATTGCGCAAATACCATCTCTATTGTAAATTGGAAAAATGTATCTTCGAAGTTCTTCAAGTGTCCTTCCTTGGTTTCATTATATCCGGTTCGGGTCTACAGATGGATCCCACCAAGGTGTCGGTCATCTTGGACTGGCCTCAACCACAGGGCCTTAAAGCAATTCAGAGATTCATCGGGTTTGCTAATTATTATCGGCAGTTCATCCAAGATTTTTCCTCTATTATCGCTCCTATCACAGCATTAACTAAGAAATCGCCCAATCCTAAGATCTGGTCTCCAGAAGCTATTTCTGCCTTCGCTACCCTAAAGAAAGCCTTTTTTTCGGCTTCTGTCCTCTTTCAGCTGGACCAACAGCAACCTTTCTTTGTAGAACTGGACGCCTCATCGGTAGGCATTGGGGCCTTGTTATTCCAAAAGACACCATCTGGTACCCATTCTCCATGCGGGTTCTTTTCCAGATGATTCCTCCCTAATGAAATCAACTATGGGATTGGAGATAAAGAACTCCTTGCTGTTAAAGCAGCTCTTGAAGAATGGCGACACTTGCTGGAAAGTGCTTTATACCCTGTTACAACTTTCACGGACCATCGGAATTTGACATTCATTCGGGAGGCCCGCTGTCTGAATCCTAGACAGGCCCGTTGGGTGGCATTCTTTGCTCGCTTCAATATGACCGTTACTTTCTGCCCAGGTGCAAAAAATGGGCAGGCGGACGCCTTATCCTGCTCCTATGATGACACGGATCGCCAAAATTCATTGGTTCCCCAATGCATCATCGATCCCTCTAACATTGTGGCATTTACCAATACTGAGACATCCACTCCTCCTATTGCGCGATCGTTTGTGGAACCACACTAACGACTCAAGATATTGTGGTGGGCTCATTCTTCCCGTATCGCGGGTCACGCTGGAATAAAGAAGACCACATTCCTTCTCTGTCGTCGTTTCTGGTGGCCTTCTATATGTACTGATATACGTGATTTTATTGCAGCCTGTACCATCTGTGCCCAACACAAGACTTCCAGGAAGGTTCCTGCTGGATTGCTTCACCCCTTGCCCACGCCTAATGCCCCTTGGGAAAGTATAGCCATAGATTTTATCACCGACCTTCCCTGCAGTTCGGGATTCAATACCATCATTGATCGGTTTTCCAAAATGGTGCACTTCATCCCTCTCTCTGGTCTACCTTCGGTCAGTCGCTTAGCCGGCACGTTTATCAAAGAGATCTTCAGACTACATGGTTGTCCAAAAGAAATCATCTCTGATAGAGGGGTCCAATTCATCTCCCGTTTCTGGAGGGCCTTCTGTAAGAAGTTGGGTACGGAATTGAAACTCTCGTCGGGGTACCACCCCTAGACCAATGGTCAGACTGAGCGGATCAACCAGGATTTGGAGACTTTTCTTCGTTGCTTTACTGCCGACAATCAAAGCAGGTGGTCGCAATTTCTTCCCTGGGCAGAGTTCTCGCACAATCACCACATCCATGAATCCACCGGCTTTTCGCCATATTTTTATTGTGTCCTATTATTCCAGATCCTTTTCCAAATTCTTCCTCCTCAGTTCCAGCAGTGGACTCTCTTTATCGAGAATTGTCCCTCATTTGGGACAGAACTAAGGCGGCTATGCAAAAGGCAACACAGCACCACAAGACTTTTGCAGACCGCCACCGAAGATCTACTCCTCTATGGAGGGTAGGGAACCAGTTATGGCTTTCCACTAAAGATTTAAAACTAAAGGTACCATCTAAGAAAATGGCTCCATGTTTTATCGGTCCCTACATCATCTCACAAGTCATCAATCCTGTGTGTGTCAAGCTATGGCTATCGGCTTCGTTACGGTGTCATAATACCTTTCATGTGTCCCTACTTCGTCCATTGGTGCTTAACAAATTCTTTGTACCTCCTTCTCGACCTCCTCCAGTTCAAACCTCCTCTGGAACAGAGTTTGAGATCAGCCGAATCCTGGATGTCCGTCTTCGCTATGGTCGACAACAGTTTCTTGTTCACTGAAAGGGATTTGGTCCTGAAGAGAGATCTTGGGTGGACAAACCAGACCTTCATGCTCCTCTGCAACTCAAAAGATTTCTCCAATCGAGGGGAGGAGAAGGAGGGAATACTGTCAGGCACCGCCTGTAAATCCCGGATGGGCGCCTCGCTATGCTGATCAACACGTCTGGTTGCCTAGCAACCAGACGCGTCACATCCGCCCCGCTCGGCCGTCCGGCTACAAGTTCAGAAAGCGTTCCCGTTGCTAGGTAACGGGATGCTGCATTAAGGAAGCGCTATGGCGCTAGTAGTATGACAGGCTTATTGGCTACCAAATGTATTTAAGCCTCTCTTGGTCCCACCTCCAGTGCCAGAGTTTCAGGTCCATTCCTGTCTCCAGCGTTTCCCTCAGTGTTCCTGTTATTGCTTGTCTCCTGACTTTTTGCCTGGCTCCTGATTATTGTCGTATTGCCTGTGACCCAGATTGCCTTGACTACCCCTTTGGATCTCCCTTTGAGCCTCGCTGCCAGAAGGCTACCGACCTGGCTTGACTCACCAACCCTTCGAATTCTCCTTGTGTACCTGCCTTGTCCGCACCATTACCGAACTGGCCTGTCTGACAATTCTTCTCGTGCTTCGCTATCTGACTCGTGGAAGGACCGAGACCTGCGTGTTTCCTGCAGCTGAGTCCATACCTCCTTGCGGGGGTTCCTGGTGAACACCAGGGGGACGTTAGACTGCGCACCTTCCTTCGAGTAGTGCCAACAATAGCAGGTACGCTATACTCAGTCGTGACATTACTTAAACGTAAGGAAGCTCAGGGTCATGTTTAAATACAAAGCAGCTACAGCAGCTGAATAACAAAACCAAACTGTTCAAATAGCTTCGTTCTTTTAAAACACACACAACTAAATATGCACAACATCCATCTTATTGCACTTCACATAAAAAATTTGGGGGGATATTTTTTTTTTAGATTTATTTCATACATTAAAAACATTTTGTATTTTTTAAAAGCAACCTTTTTTCATTTTAACCATAATTGTAATAAATTGCAATATAAAGTGCTTGATGTGTCTAATAGTTAGTTGCTGATATTTGTAAAAACGGCTAACAATACGCTGGCAATAATATGAAAGCATAACAGCTTAATTTGTTAAAATTGTTCAGCTAAATTGTGTGAACTTAAACCAAGCTTACTCTTACACAAGGGACACATAGGAAACCACACAAACATGGGGAGGATATATAAACTCCAGAGAGATAAGTGCATTGGTAAGGATTCAAACTCACTGTTGAAAGGTGGATTGTCTAACCACTAAGCCAACGTGCAGGTGGATGAAATAGACCAAAAGGAAAGCTGAACATTAACTTCTTTCTTAACAAGCTTTTTTTTTTTTGTTAATTTTTATTAACATCAATAATTATACTTTGAAATACTAGAGCCCTAAATCCTTGGTACATGTACAGTTTAAATGTTTGGATATTGAAAATCATTAATGTATAATATAATAATTATAATAATAATAAAAATAATAATATTATAATAATAATAAAAATAATAATAATAATAGGACTTTAAATTGATTGTCCTTTTTTGTTTTTTTGGCACTTAGGTTTTTTTTAGCTTTTATCTGTGGATATTTCCTATGTCTTTGGAATCAAGTTATTTTGAACAGCTGCTTTTCTGTGTTGTAGCTGCACACAATTTTCAACATGCAATTTATCCATATTCCACAAAATGGGTCAGGAATTGAACTCATGAACCCACTGATGAAAAGTGGATTGTGTAACCACTAAAGCAACGTGCAGGTGGAATCAATATGTGCATGAAATAGACTAGAAGGAAAAGCTGAGCATCCACATCTCTCATAACAAACTCTTTTACTTTAATAATTTAAATTAATGTAACAAACAATTAAATTATTATTATCAATTCTACAATGAAATATTAGTTGCCTAAATCCTTGGTACATTCACAGTTTAAATATTTGGATATGAAAATTCACAACACCACATATGCATTACTGGCAACCTGAAGGTTTAAGGATAAACAATAAAGAATTACACACACACATTCTCTTATTCTCCAACATGAAAAATGTATCTACTGTAAGTTTGAATGGAAAATAACCGTGGATGCGGATGTAAAGGCTAATAATTTGCAATCATAGATATGCACGACACCAGCCATAGTAAACGCCAAAACATATACTAGTGTACTCTTCGCTAAGTGACACATTGGAAATCCGCAGAAACATGGGGATATACAAAGTCCACACAGATACAGGCATGATTCTGGATTCCAACTCATGACCTTACTGGTGCCAGCTCATTTGTCTAACCAGTAAGGCATACTTCAGATTGAAGCAAACATACAACACAAAACAGGACCTAGTGGCACCCTAAAGTGTTAATGACCATAATTAAATGAACAATTGCACACACCTTCTTAGTAACACAAAGGATCATGTTTTGGTTTTGAAAAATTAAAATAAAGTCTATGCTAATGCATATCAGAATAATTCGCAATCAGAAATAAAAGCAAACATTTTTTAATCAGTATAAAAGGAAACAACCGATTTTTGTAAACAGCGTTGCATAGTCCTAGCATCAGATCTCGTCACCTGATATCAGAGTGGCCCATACACCTACATATACTTGTCTCATTACAATCCACTTCAAAAGACTGCTTCATGCACACTTGAAGCTGGTTAGGACTCTATACTGTGTTTTTCTGGTGTGGCTTTCTATAGTGGTCTTTTATTTGTATTGAGAGTTATATTTTAGTTTACACATTTTTTTAGACACTTTAAATGTGTGTTTGTCAATTTATGTTACACAATAACAACGCACCTCTATTTTCATATGTAATATGCATTTTAATGTATTGCTTGTCTTATAAATGTATACCCAATTTTTTTTATTTATTTTTTTTGGGCGGGAGGGGTTGTGAAGCTTTTCAATCTAATATCTATTAAGATAATTCTTATGTGGTTTTTGCAGTTTTCCATGTTGCATGTTTGTCCAACAGATCCTCAGCCCTCCTGAAACTGTGGAGGCAGGCCACTTCAGGTTCAACACTGATTTGCAAGGTAAAATCTTTTTCGACTATGGTTTAGATCACACTTTTTAAATTTTCTAACATCCTAAAAATACAATTATTTGGTGAGGAAAGTGAAGGCCAGTTTCTTTTTTCGAAACATATACAAATGCATGCATGCACCAGACCGTTTGGACTTTAAAAAATGTTTACCTTTGAAATCTTCTAATTTGAAAATAGACAGTAAGGGCTGCCTCTGCCCCTGCTGAGATTATCAGATGTGACTTTTATAGCCATAGCACTTGAAAAATATTGACAAAGCTTGATTGTTAGAGTTTCGACTAAAATAGTACATAAACTAAGTGTATTGATTTTAAGTTGTCAATGTTTTCTAATGGAGATACCTTGCATTCTCTTTCATTTTGAGGATAAGTAAGAAACAGACACCATTTTAGTAAATAGCTAAATGTTTGTAATTTATTTAAACAGACCTTATGACCTAGCCGTCAGCTGAAGCACAAAGGAGGTTTATTTCATGGTATAAGAAAAAGACATGAAGGCGTTGCCTTTTGCAGCATGCAAGTATCTATAGTTATCAATGTTATTCCTTTTAGGTTATTGGGGGACCTGCATTACAGTTAATGCATCAGAAATTGTTGTTTTTACAGCTTGAAAGTACATGTGTGCACAAAGTACACACAGTCAAGAAATATTTGATTAAAAATGGCCTAAGGTTGTTCGCTTTTTATATAACATTTTAAACAGATAAAGAAGACAGCCATTATGGGTTCCAGCATGACCTGCCTTGCAACACCTGTAAACAATGGGAGAAAACCAACATGTATGTTTTTTGTATCACAATTTTTTTAAAAAATTTTTAACAAAGGAGTTTGCATTTTCAGCTTGATTTTATTTTGTGTTTCATTTGATTACTATAAATGTGTTTATAAATAAATATTATTACATTTTTTGCAATACTTATTCTCTTGTAACTCTCTGCTGCTTTGGACACAGTTTAACATCCTCTTCTCCTACACATCCTTCACTCCATTGTCCAGCTAGTCACAGTTCTCTCCTGGGGCACTTCCCATCTTTCTAACTGCTCCTGTAGTGTACCCCCACCTCTGGCACATTCTCCCTTCCACTTTCACTCTCTATTGAGGTCTCACAAGGCTTCTTTTTTTATTTTTATAAATGTTGTACTTTAATATTGTACATCTTTTGTCTTGGAGTACTAACTTGCTCATTTGGCCTCCAATACCACCTGTACGCCGAGGACCCCCAAATGTACGTTGCTTTCCCTGACCTATTTCTTTCACCACTATCTGTCTTTCTGCATTTGCATCATAGATGTCACAACGATAGTTAAAGCTAATCATGTTCTATATAGAGCTCGCTCTTGTCTCTCGTGCCAGAGTCACCAATCTCACTCAATACCACTATACCCTCTGTGTTACTAAAAATGTAATTACTAAGTAAGTTTGTGAGGAGGATGGCAGGACCAGATTCATGAGGCAAATTAGGGTCCAAAAAATGTGTTACTTTAAAACTTCTCTCCTAAAAATCTCTCCTCTTCCACTCTCCTGTGGTCTCTGAAATGCCAGATCAGTCAAACAAATTGACCTCTATCCATGATCTCTTTATCTCTAGATCCTTCAACCTACTTGCCATCACTGAAACCTGGCTATCCCCTGAGGATACTACCTCTCCAGCTGCTCTCTATTTCGGGGGCTTGTCCTTCTCCCACAAGGTGCTGGCGTTGGCATACTTCTCTCCTCCTGCTGTTCTTTTCGGGTTCTTCCCCCCTGAACCCTTCCCTCTCTTTTTCCTCCTTTGAGGTACACACTCTATCCGCCTATTTCACCCAGTCCACCTCGGTGTTGCGGTTATATACCGTCCTCCTGGTGCTGTCTCCCAATTTCTTGATCACTTTTCCACCTGGCTCCCTCACATTCTCTCCTCTTATCTTTCCTCCCTCATCTTGGGGGACTTTAATATCCCTATAGACAATCCCTCAGACCCTGCTGCCTCCAAACTTCTCTCCCTCTTCTCCTCCTTTGGTCTCTCTCAATGTACCTCCTCTCCCTCCCGCGGCACTGGCCACTCCCTAGATCTGTTTTTTTCACACCTCGGTACTGTCTCTGACCTCAATAACTCACCTTTTCCTCTCTTGGACCACCATCTTTTCTGTTTTAGCATCTTTCCACCCCTCTCATCGTCCCCATCCCCCAAGGTTACTCTCACCAGGCGTAATCTTGACACAGTTGACCGTACCAGTTTCTCCTCCTCCATGGGCTCGCTCCTCTCCCCCATCACCACTCTCTTGCCCCGATAAGGCTGCCTCCTTTTACAATCGCACTCTTACCGCTGCACTTGACTCTGTCGCCCCAGCTGTCATCGTCAAGCTTTGTCAGTCCCCGCCGCAACCATGGCACACAAAACTTACCCGCTATCTTCAAAAATGTTCCTGCAGTGCAGAACGGCTTTGGAGAAAGTCACGCACTCATGCTGACTTCCTCCACTTCAAGTTCATACTTGCCTCTTACGGTTCGGCCCTATCGCTCTCTAAACAATCTTCCTTTAAAGCTCTCATTTCTTCCCAATCCTCTAACCACCGTCGGCTTTTTGCCAACTTCAACTCCCTCCTCTCCCAGTTTCCCCCACGCTCTCTGCGGTCGATTTTGCTACCCATTTCACCTCCAAGATTGAGTCTGTACGTCATGACATCTCCCAGCAGTCCCTTCTTACCCCACCCTTTCCCTCCTCTAGGCCCAATCTGTCCCCCTTCTCACCCTCTTCTGCTGCTGCTATCTCCTTTCTCCCATCCTGCTAGCTCACCCTCCTTCTCTTCCTTCACTCCGGTATCTGCAGATGAAGTCCATTCCCTTCTCTCTTCCTCTCCCCCCTCCACTTGCACACAGGACCCAATCCCCTCCCACCTCCTCCGCTCTCTCTTGAAGCCTGCTCCCACCTTGCACACCTCCTCCACCTATCCCTCTCCTCTGGAATCTTCCCCTCCTCTTTTAAACATGCTCTTGTCTCCCCCATACTCAAGAAACCGTCCCTTGATCCTGCCTCTCTCTCTAATTATCGCCCTATTTCGCTTCTTCTTTTTGCCTCCAAACTCCTTGAACGGGTTGTCTACAACCGTCTCACCTTTTTTCTCTCCTCTCACTCACTCACTCCTTGACCCGCTCCAATCTGGTTTTCGCTCCCTCCACTCCACTGAAACTGCCCTCACTAAGGTCACTAATGACCTTCTCCTTGCTAAATCCAATAGACACTACTCCCTTCTTATCCTTCTTGACCTCTCTGCTGCCTTTGATACTGTTGATCACGCACTGCTTTTGCAAACTCTCAAATCTGTAGGCCTACGTAACACTGTCCTCTCTTGGTTTTCCTCTTACCTCACCAACTGCTCCTTCTCAGTCTCTACTCATGATTCTACATCACCCCCTCTTCCCCTACCTGTTGGCATTCCTCAAGGCTCCGTTCTTGGCCCCCTGCTTTTCTCCCTCTACACATCCGCTCTTGGTCTCCTCATCTGCTCCTTTGGCCTCCAGTACCACCACCTCTATGCTGATGATACCCAAATTTTTTCTTTCATCCCCTGGCCTCTCTCCTTCCCTTCTGTCTCGTGTCTCCTCCTGTCTCTCGGCCATCTCATCTTGGATGTCCCAACGCTTCCTTAAACTCAATATTTCCAAGACCGAGCTTATTGTCTTTCCCCCTTCCAAGACTCTCCCCCCCTCTCTATTTCTGTTAATAACACTACCCTCATTTCTGTCCCCAAGTTCGATGCCTTGGGGTCATCCTTGATTCCTCCCTCTCATTCAAACCTCACATTCTCTCCCTCTCAAAATCCTGCTACTTCCAACTTCGGAATATATCTAGGATACGTCCCTTTCTCACCACAGAAGCTCCGAAAACCCTTGTTCACTTGCTTGTTATCTCTCGCCTTGACTACTGTAACCGCCTTCTCTCTGGCCTACCTGATTTTCGTCTTGACCCTCTTAAGTCTATCCTCAATGCGGCTGCTGCCTGCCTCATTTTTCTCTCCCGCCGCTCTGTCTCTGCAGTCTCCCTCCAACAGTCACTACATTGGCTCCCCATACCCTACAGAATTAAATTTAAACTCCTCATCCTCACCTTTAAAGCCCTTAGTCAATCTTCCCCCTCCTTGCATCTCCAATCTCATCTCTTCCTACACTCCTACCCGCCCTCTCCGCTCCGCCTGTGACCGCCGCTTCACTACTTCACTGATCACCTCCTCTCACTCTCGTCTTCAGGACTTTGCCCGGACTGCTCCCCTGCTGTGGAACGATCTTACACGTTCCATCAGGTTAGCATCTACTCTCAAAGGCTTTAAGCGTGCCCTTAAGACTCATTTCTTTATTCAAGTCTATCGGTCCTCATCATAACTTCCTTGTCCTGGCTCTTTCCCCAAGTTAGTACCGCCCTATTTGTGTTTCCCCCCTTCCCTTTAGGATGTAAGCTCTCATGAACAGGGCCCTCTTTCCTTGTGTGCTCCTTCTACTTTTCCATCACCCTCTGTACCTCTTGGCCTGCTTCACTAGCCCTGGTTTCCCTGTTTTCTTGAGCTTCGGCTTTCATCTCGCTGATTTCTACCTTCCTTTTCACTATCTGTCCCAGAAATAATCTGATTTGCTTTACCCTGTCACCTGTGTTTGTATATATTTTTGCATCATGTTGTGTCTTGGTTCTCTGTTTTCTGTATATGTAATGTACGGCGCTGCGGACCCTCTGCGGCGCCTTATAAGTCAAAGATCAAAAATCAAAACCATACCAAAAAGTTATGTTTAAAATTACAGACACATATGTTAAACCATAAGTAAATTACTGTCTGCTTTTTGTGGTAGTTACTTCAAAATGTTACACTTTACAAAAACTATCAAACTTATAAATCTAGTGCCTGTTATAAAGTGGCAGTAA
>NC_134402.1:209525928-209538428 GCF_038048845.1 Mixophyes fleayi | reverse complement strand
ACCCGGGGGCCGGCGTGCCAGTGAAAATGGCTCCGCGTGCCACGTCTGGCACACGTGCCGGGGGTTGCCGACCCCTGCCCTACAGCATCCTTTGAGAGGCCAATCCAAGTGTGAAACCTCCAGTATTGCTAGCCATCCAGGTTCTGGTAATAATGACCTTGGCCAACATCAATAGATAAATGACATATGGCACTAAAGTATTATTTACCAGTAAGCCTGACAACAAGTTAATATGTAATACACATACATACGGATGCAGATATTTGGACAGTCATGGTCAGATTGCGTGTTTCACTGAATTTCTAAGTAACAAGTTAACACAACCTATGCACATTTTCAATTACAACTACCATTTATTTTCTGAATTTAGAAGAGTGAATAAATAAAAACAGTTAATGCGGAATCAAAAACAAATTGGGACCCTGTCAGGCGGTACACACTATCGTCTTTATTGGCAGAAATTACAGCTTTCAACTATTTCTTGTAGCCAGCTAAGGGGGAGATTCAAGTTGAGGAGGAGCTATTAAATTTCTGGCCCGTGATGCTCATAGTACCTAGAAATATGGCTCGATTAAAGTTATTCGATCGATTAACACATTTGGGGGTAAATGTATTATGCTCTGATTTTTTCCTCTCGCCGGAAATCGGCGACTTTGCAGCTAAAATTTAAAGCGGCGATGGCTTGTTAAGGCAAGTTTGCCTTTACAAACCATCGCCGCTTTAAATTTTAGCTGCAAAGTCGCCGATTTCCGGCGAGATGAAAAAATCGGAGCATAATACATTTACCCCCAAATGTTTGCCTTTACAAGCCATCACCGCTTTAAATTTTAGCTGCAAAGTCGCTGATTTCCGGCGAGATGAAAAAATCGGAGCATAATACATTTACCCCTTGGTGTGTAAAAAGAGGTTTCCGACAGTGTAAATTTTAAGCGGTTTACTAACTACTTACTCAGTAAGTCATCAGACTCCCGCAGACATAACACAGACGCATCCCTGAGCAGAGCTAGGACTCGGGGTGCACCAGATGATCCCCGGAAAGTTCCAGGGTGATAGCGGGGTGGCTCTCCCTGTCGCAATTCGGGAAGCTATGTCCCGTGGCTCCATGAATGCTGGGGGGAATAGTGCCCCCCTGCGCGATTATGAAGCAGTGGGGGTGGCTCCACCCACAGTGGTTAGGACTTCAAGGTCCAGGTACAGACAGCTTGCTGAGGGTAGTAGCCGGGCACCTCAGCATGGGACCACCACTAGGTCACAAGAGGGACATTTGTCTGGTAGGCAGGGGATGTTTCTCACTGATAAGAAGGGGGAAGTAGGTATCACATTCAGGAGGTGGATTCTAGAGCAACTCCTCAGCGCTGGCACCTGTCAGTTAGTGGGTTCGAGGGCAGGAGGCACAGTGCAGCCAATGTTATTCAGTCCAGATTTAGGAGCAGTTCTAAATGTGAAGATAGGGCTGACAGGCAACAGGGTTCGCAGGTACAGAGGAAGTTTGCATCTCATGGTTCGCTGCCCCATTTTCTAGCAGTAACAGATCTCTCCCAGCAGATGTCGGTGCTATCACTGATGAACGGGATGCTGGGTCGATGCGGCCATTTCTAGGTGCTGTCAGGAGGGGAAGGTCAGCTGGGCAGCTCCGAGGACAGTTCTGTATGTACAGGTGAGTATGAAATGTTTGATTTACCTGATGTACAACCTGTTTGCTCTGACTGCTATAGCTCGAGTGTGGAATCTTACCGCTCTGAGGCTTGGTGCCAGAAGATGCTTAAGAGTTTGCGCAAGCATTTTATAATACGCGAAGATGGTCGTGCACTAGCACGGCTATAATTCAAGGAGTCAGGGTTGTGGTCCAGGATACGATATATAAAGCCATGTACATAGATATGTTTTCGGTCACAGAGAAGGTGGTGACTGAGGCCCTCATGCAAGGTGGCAGGGATGAGGCTAGCTATAAGTCATATAAGAATTGACTGACGACATTAGTTTCTTTGGGAATTCAGGGAGACTTCTATCGCGGTATCTCAGCATTATACCATAACCCAACAGCCTCAGTATTAGCCAATGGCTTCACCTCTACTCCTTTTACTATACACAATGGCACCAGACAGGGATACCCGCTTTCCCCCCTTCTATTTGCCCTCATTATGGAACCCCTTGCAGCACGCATACGAAACAACCCCGATATTACTGGTATACCAACCTCCGCTAGAGACCATAAAATTGCTTTGTATGCTGATGATCTTATCACTGACTAACCCTCATATTATGCTCCCGAATCTTATAAAAGAAATTGACACATACAGCTCCCTATCCCACTACAAGATTAATGCTGACAAATCCGAGATTTTGAGTTTAAATACTGCGTCCGCGGAAACTCAGACACTCAAAACTAACTTCGAATTTAGGTGGCAATCTAAACAACTCAAATATCTAGGCGTATACCTAACCAAATCTTACTCCCTTACTCCCAACTTTATGCTGCTAATTTCCCAAAGCTCATTAACACAATAAAAATATGATGGCCATGAGAGCTGGGATATAGAGACGTTGCGTTATGATTGAAGGTGTCCCAGGATGGTTGGGGGGACATTTCCCAGGGAGCAATGGGGCACCGGCAGCCGCGGTGTGGCAGAATTGGCACACCCTTTCCGGGATAGGACCGCTGCTACCCCTTTAACAAGACCAGTTGCTTACGCCTAGCGGCATGTAGGTTCTCTCACACCTGCCTGTGGTGTGGGGGTAGTAACCCCGCCAAGTCTTGTAATAGGTCTGTCAGAGGTGGAGGAGCGGGTAACCAGCCCTCCGCCAGTGCTGTGGAAAGTCGCATCCCCAATTAATGTTGTGGGTCTGAGTAGTTGGCTTGACTACTACCCATTTTAGGAAGAAGAGTGATAGGTTCCTTCACAGGTTTCGGTTAATTATTGTGGGTTCAGTTAAGACAGCTGAGGTAGTGAACCTGAAATCTGCCAGTTTATTCTCAAACTTTTGGTGGCCAAAGTGCTCAAGGAGACTGCACTCGGCCAAATGAGTGGGCCTTTTCAGATCCATCCTTGTCGGTAGGGGAGGTTCCCAAGAAGGCTGTGGGAAAGTTTTGGATGATTCAGCACCTTTCCTTCTCGCAAGGGGTATCTGTGAATGACGCTATCCCTGAGAAGTTGTGCAGTGTGGTGTATCAGTTTTTCGAAGAGGCATTAGATATGGTGGGCCCGGGGCCCTTCTAGCGAAAATAGACATTGAGTTTCCCTACATGGGTTTCAGACTGGATGATAGATTAGATGGATAAATGTTTGAAATAGGATGCACGGTTTCCTGCGCATTCTTTGAATGTTTAAATATCTTCCTGCACTGGTGCGTCTGTGCCGACACCGGCCATCATTGTGTCGCACATTATCTTTATGATTTTCTTGTAGTAGGCCCTAACCTGCAGGGAGATTTTGTTTTCAGTGGTGACCTTATTCCATGCACTGGGTGTCCCGGTCGCGCACGATAGGATGGAAGGTCCTACTACATAGCTGTTGTACTCAGGCATCGAGATTGATACTGTCTCGGGCCTCTGTTGACTCCCGCTGGACAAGGTTAGGAAGCTGTGTGGGCTTATAGCAGAGATTCTCAGGTCTGCAGGAGTGATTTTGAAACACACCCAGTCCATACTGGGGCTTTACAATTTTGCTTGCTGTGTGATACCAATGGGGTAAGTGTTCTGTTGAAAGTTGAAAATGGCGACAGTGGGGCGCAAGCATTCTCACTGTGGGATTCTGCTTTCTGCTGAGATCCGAGTGAATTTGGCAGCTTGGAATCTCTTCCTGCAGGATTTAAATGGGGTGCATTTGTGGCCTGTTCCCCCTGAGTCTAGCCAGGAGTTGGAACTCTTTACGGATGCAGCTGGGGGTGTCGGTTTTGGGGCTTCCTTCGCAGGGGAGTGCAGTCCGGCTGGACTGCTAACTTGGTTCTCCTAGAAATCTTACCGATAGTTGTTGCAGTGGAGTTATGGTCAGCCAGGTTTGCTGGAAAACAAATTTTCTGATGTGACAACCTGGGAGTGCAGGCCATTAAAAGGCAGGGCCACTTCCCCTCCAGTGATTACCTTGTTGCGCAGGTTGATTTTGCGATGCTTGTCTTATGACATCTGCTTCTGGGCGCAGCATTTTCCCAGTGTGGAGAATGCGATGGCGGACGCATTGTCTCGGGGCCAGTGGGATAGGTATTGAACGTTGGCTCCCGAGGGATCGATAACTGGGTCACCTTGTCCTGCTTATGTCTGGCAGATTGTCAACCCGACATAGAGGGCCTGGCTGAATCATCATTAGCTCCTGCGACCCGGACAAAGTATCATATGGCTTGGCAGGAGTGGTGCGCTTTCCGGAACCATGGCTATGGCACTGTTGGGCATAACCGAATGCTAGCATTTGTGTGGGAGGGGTTTCGGCCGGTGAGTCCAAAGCCATGGCTGGGCCCCTGGCGGGAATCTCTTTCTTCACCAGGTTGCCCGGGGAGGCGGTTTACACCAGAAGCTTCATTATATCCAGGGCTTTAAGGGGTTGGGCAATGGAGCGGCCAGCGCTCCCGGACCGGAGGAGTCCCATTAGTAATGCTCTCTTGTCAAACTTGCTGGAAGCTGTTCAGAAAGTTGCGTGTGATGCTATGTTTTACATTACCTTTGTGATGCTATACATCGGGGCTATTCGGGTAAGCGAAGTAGTAGCCTCTTCTAGGTCCGCTCCCTTGTTATCCCCTGCCAGCTAGGGAGCGGATGCTGGGTTAAACTGGTGCCAAAGGAAGGCTTCGCTGTCTGTCCTGTTGTAATACTCCGTGAGGTTGCTTGCCTGTGGCCGGTGTCCGCAGTTCCGTGGCTGGTGCATGGTGATGGTTCACCCATCACCAGGTACCAGTTTTTGGTGGTGTTCCATCGAACATTGGTCAAGCTAGGTTTGCACGGGGCCCAGTTCGGCACCCATTCCTTTAGAATTGGGGCCACCACGTCTGCAGGGGTGGGTGGCTCTACTGGGCTGGCTATTCAGGAGCTGGGTAGGTGGAAAACGAATGTGTATAAACGTTATGTGCAGCCTTATCTTCTAACCTGAAAACTTTTCTCTCCTGTTCTATATACTGCTGAGGTGGCAACAGTATATATAGGGTTTTGGCTGCTTGTGGCCTTTCGAGGCCGGACGCAAATGGATTTCTCCATTTTTTCCTCTAAAAAGTGGGCCTGATTGGCACTTGGCACCACACGGTGTTATGGTTTTACCTTCACTTGAATCTCCCGCTAAGTCTTTTTTTCATCTTTTCGCCTCGTAAGCTGTGCACTCTTGGTATGATGTGCTGCTGTTGAGGCTGAGTGTATGAGGTTCTCCACTTGTCTCTCTTTCGTATTTCTTTTTAATTTTCCTTTCGGGTTGCTCCACTCAGAGTTCCTGCTCATGTCACTGATAGGATATTGCCGCTAATTTGGTGCACTAACGAGTTGGTTTCTTTCCTGCCTTACAGACCATCGGACCCGGCTGCGGATATCGGTTCTGGGGCACTCATATGTTCATTGGTCTGGTTTGCATAGGGCAGCTGGAGATACTTCTGCTTTCTCGGGGCGGTGGTAGTAACGTGGATAGGTCATAAAGGTTTACGATGGCCAGGGTTTAGGGAGCTTCTGGAGGCTAATGTTCCTAGACAGGGGGTCCCCCATATTTTGGTGGTACATCTAGGGGGGAATGATTTGGGTCACTGTAAGTCTGTGGACCTGATTTTACTGATTCAGGATGATCTGGAGTGGGTTTATGCCTCCTAGTCTTCCCTTCTGATATGCTGATCTGATATAGTGCCAAGGAGCATTTGGCATTCCTTTCCTGATGGGCGAGTGGCCAATGAAGTTAGGAAAAAAGTTAATTCCGTTGCACGTTTCACTCGCTCTGTAGGTAGTTTGAGGATTGAGCCCACAGCTCATGAGCCGTGATGGTGTACATCTGAGCGATGAGGGCATAGTGTTGTTTGTAGGGAATGCTTATGAGAGTTTGTCAGCAGTAGATGTAGGTATGGTGACGGGCCTCGGGTCTTAGAGATCCGGGCGTGGCCGGAAAACGCAGTGCAGTCGACAGCCAGTGATTCGGACGCACATTACGGTAGTGGGCATGCTTAACCGGCCTCTTCGACTTAATCAGCGGTAGTCTCGGTTCAGATATCAGCCCCTGTGGGTTGGCCTGTGGTTGCGTTCCACTTAGCCTCGAAGGGTTGCGGTTTCTGTAGTGCCCGGTACGCGGAGTCACGCTAAGGTAGATATGTGGCCCGGGGTGTGATTGGTTGTCCCCCACTTGAACCCAAGGTGTGATTAATTATCCTCCAGTTGATGAGGTACCATGGTTATTGCTGGGACGTTCTGGTTATGCCTAGCGAATGTCCTACTGACTGCTCTTTTTCTCCAACACCATATTTAAAATAATAAACTATTTTAATTTTGCCACACTCAAGTCTTGTGTCCATTATTTAAGGTAATAAGCGTTAAATAAGCGCAAGAATGTAAGGGAAGTCAAGATATCAGCCGTTAAGCCTTTTATAGATTTGTGATTGCTACCCCAATCCAATGAAATAATGGCTCCTATGCATTTTTCAATTAGTATGCTATTTGCTGACTACATAATTTTACAATTCAACTTGCTGTATCCCTTTACTAATAAAGTAGTCTGTATGACAAAAGTGACAATTTAATTTTCATTCATGGGTACACACTGTTCACAACTATTTACGGCATTTCTCTTGAGGTGATCCACAAGAGCATTTATAGGATCATAATTGTGTTTCCAACATTAGCATTTATTTATAAAGTACAATTTGCCTTGTATCTGTGAAGTGCAGCAATTCTATTGTAGTTCGTATTTTAGAGCAGACTTGGTGGCATAGTGCATAGTGTTTAGTTTGGTACCAGTATTTAGATTATTGTAATCATCTTGTTATAGCGGTATTTAATTACTCACTATATTCATTATCATTATCCCAATTGCAACAGATACCCTAACTGGCGTCGTGTGACGCTACCAAGGCATGTTTTGCTTATTAGGAGATCGTTTTTCATTGGAAGTCCTTTTGATTAACATGCAGTTGGTCCAATCCATGATTATTTACATTAATACACTAAAATTGCATTTTATCTATTATATACATATATCTTTATTGTTGGAATATTATTACATTACATTAATTGTAGTGACTGTCTAGAATCTTATCAACATAGAAGTAAATATGAATTATATCATCTATATTAAATATTGTTACATTTTAACATTATTTCTTAGGGTTATTAATCATTTCTACCTTTGATTTTGAATATGAATGTGTGTTTAAAATACACTGATAGATTAATTTGAGAAGATATATATGACTAAATATACTATAGAACACATTGTGCATTGCAATTAATATAGCATCTCTTGTGGTGTGAATAGTATCTATTAAAAATTAAGAGTGCTACTAATAAAGCAAAGTGAATTATGATTATTGTATCATCTCTCCTGAATGGCATCTATTAAACTATCATAGATAAGTATACATAACAATAAATAGAGTGAAGTATGTAAAGCAATTGTCTATATTATATATATTGTGACAGAAGCGCTGGAAAAGAAGTAAATGGCAGGTACATAAGTCCTAGATTCCTGTCATTTGTATTTTAAAACAACAGGAAGATTGTTTGTGTCTGAGGTAAAGCTTCTCAAAATGTGTTTCTCAGCTTCAGGAACGTCTGGTAAGGGTACCTGGTGTTTTGTGTAAAGTGTGGGCTCCATACAAATGGCCCAGTTAAGATCTTCTGGTCTGCAGCCTCACAGCAGACTAATTAGGAGCTGCACCTGAGTGCTGTCTGTAAAAGGTTCAGCTCTGACTCAATCATTCTCTCATTGTCTGAGGAGGTCGTCAGATGTCTCCTGAGAGAAACTGCAAATTATGCTGCGAGTTCCATTTGATTGGTTTGTGAGGGACACTAGGCCACTCATTCTAGAGAGGGTATTCCACTGTGTTAGTTAGTAGTCAGATGGGTAGGATTTTGTTTATGTTTTACTCTGTTCTGCAAACTGGTGAATAAAAATAGCTGTGGTTACTGAACCTGAAACACTGGATTTGTGTGATTTTCTGGCTGAAGTGCAACCGTCCACGCCAGAGGACGGCATCCCCAATACAACAGTGTCACACATGGTGGAGAATGCGAGCATTTCAGCCAAAAAGAGACTCTGTGAAAATTTAAACAGAAAGGACCCAAATTTTGGAAAAAGACTGTATCACAAAAATGTATGAACTCCAATCCCAGACATCACCAGCTGATTAAAAATATTCTGCTCATTACCTGCACCCAGATATAACATGGATGATATAGTCAAAGCGTTGATACAAACTTCTGCGGTCCAGCAGGCAGCTATTGTTGCTCAGCAGAAAGATACCCAGGTGAGGCTACTAGCCATTGAGGAGTTCCAGAGACATCATCACCAAAATCGCCAAGACCTAAAAGAGGTGATGCAGTCTTTAGCAGCCTGGTCTGGCAAGGCTTCCCTGGAGGCCACAAGAAGCTCCAGCTCTATACTGGCTAGTCATTTTCTTTAAAACATGACCAAGTACAGCGCTCACAGATGCATGACGTACTCACATCACTAAAAAGTGGTTACAACCTAAGACATTGACTGTCCCCCAAAATGTTGAAAGAATTGTGATAGTTGGCTATCTAAGGTCCCTGCCTATAGTTCTGTGCAAGTGGAAAAGCCATGGGAACCCCAAAACAGCAGACCACTTTGTGGAGATGGTAGAGAGCTATCTGGCAGCCGAGGAACTGATGAGTATACCCCAACGGCCCCGAATTCCACTACGCTGATCTCCAGTGACTTCTTGTAAGACTGCTCCAGGGGAAAAGGGTGCTAGGCGGTGGAATGAACTGAAACATACAGAGACTGAAAGTCGGGAACCGGGAGATTGGCCAGTTATGTCAAGAAGGTCCCAGCCTTGATTGAAATGTGATAAGATGTTTTAGGTGTGATGAATTAGGCCATATTGCTGCTAATTATTCACTTACCTCTGAACCTTTGCAATGTGATACTACTTATGTAGGGTGCAGAGTGTCTTTCTTTGCCCAGCTAGCCTGCACTGCAGACGACATACTGAGCCAGACAAACAAATGTGTAAAGGCTCTACTAGATTCTGGTAGCATGGTGACACTTGTGAAAGCAGAGTTGGTGAGCTCCTTGAAACATCAAGCGGAAAGTGTTGGGGTAACCTGTGTACATGGCATACTTGACTACCACTATATGTTGACTACCACTGAAGTCAACATAGAAACACAGTGTTCTTCTGTGGTATTTACGGTTGGATTAGTTCCTAGTTTGGGATTTAATGCAATAATAGGGCGGGATTTTTCCCTCTTCTGGAAGCTGTGGGAAACCCAGTTGGTTAGACAAGCAAATAGTCCAGACCCATGTTATAATGTTACAGACACAGTGGTGGTGGGAGTGATCCCAGAATCTGATATGTTTCTTTTCTCAAATATGCTTACGTTCTAGTGAAGGAGGAAATGTTGTTGAACCAGTTGACTGTATTCCTGAACTTGAAGTAAGAAAAGATATGTTTGCCTTAGAAGTTAAAGGACACCACTCTGTTGAAGGCAAGAGAAAATGTAAAAGCGGTTGATGGAAAACTCCAAGAGCTCGACAGTAGGTTGTCGTGTCCGCTCATGGCAATGAACTAAGGGTTGTACAAAAACGGTGAGGATATTATTGAACAGCTAGTAGTACTTAAGGCTTATAGGAGAACGGTGCTAGACCTGGCTCAAGGTCACATAACTAGAGGTAGAAAAAAACCTCAGTAAGGATATTGCAGCATTTTTTCTGGCCAGGAGTCCATAAAGATGTGTCTGACTACTGTGCATCGTGTCCTGAGTGTCAATACCATGCTGCTAGGCCACACTTTAAAAGTCTGCTTGTCCTGTTAACCATTATTGAGGTACCGTTTGAAAGGATACCCATGGATTTGGTAGGTCCTTTACTAAAGTCTGCCTGGGGCACCAATATATTCTAGTGAAACTAGATTATGCTACAAGGTACTCAGAAGCAATCCCGTAACGCAATACATCGACAAAAGATATTGCTAGGGAACTCTTACATATATTTAGCAGAGTCGAGATTCCTAAGGAAATCCTCACTGACCAGGGTACTCCTTTTATGTCCAGAAGTATGAAAGATCTGTGCTGCCTGTTTAAGGTCACTCAACTAAGGACCTCTGTGTATCTCCCGCAGACTGATGCAAGAAAGAACGTTTGCAGTGGTACAAATAGTAAGAGAGCACTTGGAACAAGTCCAACTGGCACAACAAAAGGTGAATAACCGTAATGCCCAAGTGCGCACCTTCGCTCCCGGGGACAGAGTCCTTGTTTTAGTGCCTACCGTAGAAAGTGAATTTTTGGCTAAATGGCAAGGACCCTTTGAAATAATGGAAAGAGTGGGGGAAGTTAATTACAAGGTATATCAGCCAGGGAAAAGGAAGCCGGATCAGATCTACCATGTAAACCTTATAAAATCTTGGAAAGACAGAGTAGCTTTGTCCGCCACCCTGGTTTCCCCGGCAACCACTATACCTTTGGTTCCAGAAGTAGTAGTAGCTAACACCCTCTCAGTTGCAGAACAGCATGGGGCTAAAGAGTTTTTCATTAGAAACAGAGACTTATTTTTGGATACACCTGGTAAAACAACAATCATTAAACATGATATAGTCACTGAGCCAGGGGTTTAGATTAATCTGAAACCCTATAGAATACCAGAGGCCCAACGGGAGTTAGTGTCTAAAGAAATTATTTTTTTCTAGAATTGGATGTAATTGAAGAGTCACATAGTAAGTGGTGAAGTCCTATTGTGCTCATTCCGAAGCCTGACAGGAGTTACGTTTCTGCAATGACTTTCATAAACTAAATAAGGTATCTAAGTTTGATGCATACCCAATGCCTCGAGTGGACGAACTAATTGAAAGATCGGAAAACAAACAGTAGAATTTTCATTGGGCGCTCCACTAGGGTTAATGCACAAGATCTTTTCTTTGCATTTCTTCTTTGTTACATGAATAATATATATGGATGAGAGACCTTTACATACGGAACCCATAAGAAAGTGGCACCCATAAGGAGTTTTAAGAAGGCTTGTGGTCTTACGATCAGCTGTAACCATATACGCTGAAGGGGCTTAGTGGAAATGAGAATCACTGGTTGTGTCTCCATTTACACTTTTTTACATTTATCAGGACACGGGGGAAAAAAGAGGAAGGCTTCTATCAAGTGGGGGTGGACCTGATATCATTAATATATGACATATTACACTATGTTTTATATTTCTTTTATTACATGTGAGTCCTAAGAAGGATATTGTGATTCATCTGTTTTTGGGAAAAAAACATTTGAAAGTGGGAATTCAAGTTGATGAACTAATTGAAAAGTGGAGTACAGCACGGTATTTAACCACTCAAGACCTAACCAAAGGGTACTGGCAGGTACCGTTAACAGACAGAGGCAAAGAGAAGACAGCTTTTTCTGCTACGGAAGGTCTGTTACAGTATAAGAGGTTACCATTTGGGTAAAATGGGGCACCTGCCTCATTTCAGCAAATGATGGATAAGATACTGAAGCCCCATAGACACTATGCTGCGGCATACCTTGATAATGTTAATAGTCATCCACAGTCCAGATTGGCAAACTCACCTGCCCAGGGTACAAGCAGTTTTGGACTCCATCCATAAGGCAGGTTTAACAGCCAACCCAAAAAAGTGTTATTTGGGAATGGAGGAGATGAAATAACTGGGGTATACCATAGGCAGAGGTGTGATAAAGCTCAAACTTAGTAAAATTGAGGCAATACAAAGCTGGCTAAGACCTTTAAACAAGAAACAAGTGAGAACTTTGCTTAGAACCACAAGGTATTATAGAAGATTTATTCCCAATTTTGCCACCATTGCTTTCCCACTGACTGACCTGACAAAGGGTAGGAAGTCAGTGATAATTAAATGGAGTCCGGAACCAGAAAATGCTTTTCAGGCATTAAAGATAGCATTATGCACTCAACCAGTTTTAATGTAACCTGATTTTAAAAATGAATTTGTTGTGCAAACAGATGCGTCAAGTGTAGTGATAGGTACAGTGTTATCCCAAAATAGAAGAAAGGAGCATCCTATTATTTATTTAAGCAGGAAGTTGAATGCGCATGAAAGAAATTATGCCACTATTGAAAAGGAAGCCATAGCAATTAAATGCGCTAGAGACACTAAGGTATTACCTTTTGGGCCGGAAATTTACGTTAATCACCGACCATGCTCCTATGAGATGGATGTCTGAGAACAAAGAAACTAAAGGAAAAATAACTAGGTGGTTCTTGGCTCTCCAAAATTTTAAACATTTTCTGTAGAGCATAGGCCAGGAAGCCAATTCTCCAAATCCAAATCTATTGTTTAGGGACTACAAGTGTTCTGCCCCGTAGGTCGAAACAATGGGGATGGGGGGGGCATAT